>NW_004443938.1:43761647-43796897 GCF_000243295.1 Trichechus manatus latirostris
AGGCCTAGAGGTCTTAGTTCCAAAGGGAGGAATGCTCCCACCTGGAGACACATCACTGATTCCATTGAACTGGAAGTTAACAATGCCACCTGGCCACTTTGGGCTCCTTATGCCTCTGGCTCAACAGGCAAAGAAGGGAGTTACCATACTGGCTGGTGTCATTGATCCTGATTACCAAGAGGAAATCAAACTGATATTACATAATGGAGGTAAAGAAGAGAATGTCTGGAATGCAGGAGATTCCTTGGGGCATCTCTTAGTACTACCATGCCCTGTGATTAAAGTCAATGGAAAACTATAGCAACCTAATTCTGACATGACTACTAATGACCCAGACCCTTCAGGGATGAAGGTTTGGGTCACCCCACCAGGCAAAGAACCACGACCAGCTGAGGTGCTTGCTGAGGGCAAAAGGAATACAGAATGGGTGGTGGAAGAAGGTAGTTCTAAACACCAGTTACGGCCACGTGACCAGTTGCAGAAACGGGGACTGTAATTGTTATGAGTATTTCTACTTTGTATGTTTGCATCAAATATTTTTGTTTCCTTCACTTATAAAATATAAGCTGTAAACGGGGCTAGTACATTTTCAATTGTACACGTGTTAGTTGTATCATGTTAGGCGCAAGTATGACTTTCTAATTGTCTTTAATTCAGAGATTATGTATGGTTTAAGGAGATGTGTACATGTGCCAAGTTGACAAGGGGTGGACTGTGATGGTTAAGATTGTGTGTCAACTTGGCCGGGCCATGATCAGTGTTTTAATGTAATCACTCCCATGATTGAATATACTGTGAGTAGCCAATAAGATGAAAGGGAGTCTCCTTGCAGGTGTGGCTTGCATCTGTATATAAGCAGATGTTCTGGCTTTTTGCTCTCTCTGGATCCTGCAGCTGCTTCCTGTCATCTCATCTCTTTTTCTTGGGACTTGAGCTGTCAGTTTATCTGCTGAAACTGGGATTCATCGATCTGCACAGCCTGTGAGTGAGACCCCTGCTCTCCGACCTGCCGATCTTGGGCTTGCCAGCTTCTGCAGCTGTGTCACTTGGGAGAGGTCTTTTCCCTGATCCATGGACTTGGGACATTCTAGCCTCTACAATCACGAGCTGTTTCCTTGATATAATCTCTCTCTCTCTATATATATATATTTATACACTTTACTGGTTTTGCTTCTCTAGAGAACCCAGCCTAAGACATCTAGTCTGACAGAATGTAGCATGCTACAAAATCTTCCTGTTTTCTGCTGTAGGTTGTTAGGATTGTTATTATAGGAATTATTGATTAGGATTCTGCTTTCATTTAACTCTCAATAGATTTCAGTCTCTGTTACTGTAATGGTTTGTGGGATAACATTTATTTTATTTTGCTCATTATAAAAATAATTTCCTCTGAGGGGCTATGGACAATCTCTTCTACCTTATAAATCATAGCTGCACTTACAGCTGTTAAACTAAATCACAGAAACTTCACTCTTTGTGTGTGGATGTGTGTGTATTTATGTGTGTGTGTGCGCGTGTGTGATTGTATGTTTATAAATATGCAGCAAGTAGTTAATCCTGATTCCCTTGAGCACTTAGAGTTTCCTTATCTTCCTCTTTCTTCTCCTCCTCATTAGAGCATTCAGTTACCTACTTGCTTATGGACTAACTGGGTTGAACAGGCATGACACCTGCCCTCTAGCATTATCATCAAAAACTTTTATTAAGCACATAATTGCACGAGGCATTAGGTAGTTGCTGCTCCAAAAGAGTTTCATACACAGTGTTTAGATTTTTTTTTCCCTGTCACAGATGATTCTTTTCCAGCTTCACCTCCATATTCATGGAGTTAAAATACTGGTTTTTTGTTTCATGAAAAATTGATGCAGTGTATATCAACTCGTGTTCTTCCATTTTAATAGTAAGGTAAAAGTATCTATTTTTCAGATTCGTTTACTTCCATATTATGTTCTCTCTTACAGTCCCAATTCTGTCTCTCTCATGTAAGAAATCCTTAAAAAATTTTAATGACTATTTTTGGGAGAGGATTTATAGGATATTAATTTCTCTTGGATTCCTGGTGGTGCAGTGGTTAAGAGCTAGGCTGCTAATCAAAAGGTCGTCAGTTTGAATCCACCAGCTGCTCCTTGGAAACCCTATGAGGCAGTTGTACTCTGCCCTACTGGATCATTATGAGTTGGCATCAACTCGATGACGACGAGTTTTAGGTTCTGGTTGATTTTTATCTGATTATTTTGTCAACTCTATCTGAGAAAAGTATCTTCAGTAATTATAACTTAAATACCTATAATGTGTACCATAGTACTGCACACCTCAACTCCAGGGGACACCATAGCAGTCTCTGTAACTCAGACCTCACAACCATATGTGCACACAGACCCCTAGAACCTCATTTCTGGCTCTGACCTTTTTCCTACATTTCCACTCTATCCATCGAATGTTTCATTTTCTCAAAATCACCATGCCTACAACTGACATTTTCCTTTTACTTCTCTCAACCCCAATCCACTCCTCATACTAATTTCTCTATTTTTACTCCTTTAGTCACTCAAGAGAAAAAAAATCCAATATCTGGAACTCTTCCATCTTGCCTCATATTCAATTAGTCACAAAATTTATTGATTCTTTTATCAAAATGTCATGGACATGTATTCAATCCTTTTTCTACTGGTTCTAATGTTCCTAGTTAGTTCCATATTAATTCATGCCTGATTTATTGCCGGTCGCCTTGCTTAGCAGAGCCTGCCTCTGTCTCACTGACCAAAACTGCACTCATAATTCAAGACCTGCTTAAATTAGCTGATTGTCACAACTCAAAGGGATTTCTTCTTCCTCTAGATTTTCCAAGCATTCCTGTAGAACTTGTCTGATTATTTCAAAAACAGTCAATAAAGTTGCAAGTTCCTTGAGGGGCAGGATTGCACGTGATGTGTGTTGTATTATTCACAACACTCAGCAGTCATTATCAGTTAATCCGTGATCAAGAAATAAACACATTGTGATGGTTAAGACTGTGTGTCAGCTTGGCAGGGCCATGATTCTCAGTGTTTAAATGTGATCACTCACCTGATTGAATATACTGTGAGTAGCCAATCAGATGAAAGGGAGTTTCCTTGGGGGTGTGGCCTGCATCAGAATATAAGCAGACGTTCTGGCTTTTTCTCATTGCGGATCTGTATCCTATGGCTACCTCCTGTCATCTCACCTCTGTTTCTTGGGACTTGAGCTGTCAGCTTACCTGCCGAACCTGGGATTCGTCGATCTGCACAGCCTGTGAGTGGGTGCCCTGCTCTCTGACCTGCCCATCTTGGGCTTGCTAGCTTCTGCAGCTGCGTGAATTGGGAGAGGCCTCTACCCTGATCCATGGACTTGGGACGTTCTGGCCTCTACAATCGTGTGAGCTGTTTCCTTGTTATAAGTCTCTCTCTATATATTTATACACTTTACTAGTTTTGCTTCTCTGGAGAACCCAGCCTAAGACACACATGTTAAAATTGCTCCCCTGAACTCTAAATACTTATCTCTGACAGCCTTCTATACATGTCTATCTGAAACTATCAACCACAATATATCTAAAGTTGAACTCTTTGTGTTCCCATCAAATCTCTTCTCTCCCATTTCCTATTTCCATGAATTATACTATCCTCTACCAGTTACTCAAGCCAGAAATTTTGGCTCAGCCTTAAATCCTAGAACAGCCCCAACATTCAGTCATTCACCAAACTGCAGAAATGTTCCAGCTCTCTAGCTTCTCTTTAAGATTTCCAAGTCAATCTTTAGTACCATTATCTTAGTTCCAACTCTGTAGTTTTCATTAGTATTGCTGCAATAGCCCCCAGTAGCTCCCCTGTCTTTACTCTTTCTGCCTCCAGTCCGTTGCCCACAATGCCATTTTAGTGATCTTTAAATACTGAGAAACAATTCAGCAAGTTCCTTGCTTAAAATTGATCACAGTTTACCAGTAGCCTTCATGATAAAGTTAAAACCTATAGCATGGTATCAAAGATGTTTTTTGGCCCTTCCTTCCTTTTAAGTCTTAATTTCGTTCCATTCTTTTCCTCCCATTACCCCTAAACTCCAATAGCAATGGTGATTGACTCTCCAAAGATCTTCCCACTCATATGTAACTTGTCAAAGCCAGTCCTGGTATTCCTGGATTATCTTTTCCAATGATTATTTAGGAAAGGCTAAGAGGCTAAGTGGGATGTGAGGGGGAAGTCTATAGGTAGTGTCCTAGGAACTATGTTCTTGCTCTAAAAAATAGATTGAAGGAAAAGTCAGCCTTTTTTTGCTTCTTGGCATTGGTGTATCTGGACATAATTTCTGGACCTTCTGCAGCCATCTTGCTGAAAGTATCAGGATGAAGCAATTTATGGAGGGGAGTGGACACGAGAACTTCAGAGAAGCATTCAGAAAATGGTTTTCTGCATTGAGGAAATAAAACATTAAACAGATTCTTTTTCTTGGTTATTTGATGGCGAGTAAAACAATAGTTGTTTATCTGGTAGTGGGAATAGAAGCTGAAAAGATGCATCAGGTAGGGCCATGCTTAGATAAATTCTTAAGTAGGGAAAAAAACAAAAACAAACTATAAGTAGAATCTAAGAGCCAGAAAAAAGAGGGTGAGCAATTGGGCAGAAGTAGCAGCTATAGTAGAAACAAGATGGAATGGAGCCCATCACTGTAATGGTGGAAGAGCCATTAGCATCGTTTGCTGAGGAATAAAGCAGTATCTTTGTCCCTAAAGCTACACTGGATCCTTCCAGTTTACAGACAGCATTCCTATCACGTCTAAGCCATCCTGGTTTGTTGTACCTTGGTGCCCAAGTGAGTTTCTGTTCCTTAGGAATAAAATTTTCACAAGCACAACAGCAAGTTCTGTCTGTGTAGCATCCAAAAGAGTTTGGTTGATAAATAACAAGATGAATGAATGAATGTTTAATGAACAATCTACGAAAATGAGAGAAAGAAAGATAAAGAAGGAACATGTAGATAAATTACCTACCAAATCAATTTCTGTAAATTAAAATATTATTTCAAGAGTCTTTATTATAAAGACTTTAATTACAACATCACAAGTACCAGAGCTTATTTGCTCTGATATTTCAGAAAAATATATGCTGAATTTCTCTGAAAGCACATAATGAGGTAAATATGAAGTAATTTTTATTGTGCTTTAGATGAAGGTATACAGAGCAAATTAGTCTCATTAAACAATTAATACATGTATCGTTTTGTGACATTGGTTGCCAACTCTGCATCTTGTCAACACTCTCCCCTTCTGACCTTGGGTTCCCCATTTCCATTCGTCCAGGATTCCTGTCCCCTCCTGCCTTCTTGTCCTTGCCCTGGGCTGGAGTGCCCATTTAGTTTTGTATATGTGGCTGAGCTATATGTATTATTGTTTTATAGGCCTGTCTAATCTTTTTTTTTTTTTTATGGGCCTGTCTAATCTTGGGCTGAAGGGTGAACCTCAGGAGTGACTTCTGTTCTGAGCTAAAAGGGTGTCTGGGGGTCATGCTCTTGGGATTTTTCCAGTCTCTGTCAGACCAGTCTGGTCTTCTTTTGTGGTTAGAATTTTGTTCTACATTTTTCTCCAGCACTGTCTGGGACCCTCTATTGTGACCCCTGTCAGAACAGTTGGTGGTGATAGCTGGACACCATCTAGTTGTGCTGGACTCATTCTGGAGGGGCTGTGGTAGTTGTGGTCCATTAGTCCTTTGGACTAATTTTTTCCTTATGTCTTTGGTTTTCTTCATTCTCCCTTGCTCCAGATAGGGTGGGAGCAGTATAATATCTTAGAAGGCTGCTCACAAACTTTTAAGACCCCAGGCGCTACTCACCAAAGTAGGATGTAGAGTATTTTCTTTATAAACTATGTTATGGCAATTGAGCTAGATGTCCCCTGAGACCATGGTCCCAAGCCCTCAGCCCAGTAATTAGGTCCTTCAGGGAGTTTGGATGTGCCTGTGAAGCTTCCATGACCTTGCTTTGGTCAAGTTGTGCTGACTTCCCCAGTACTGTGGTTATGAAGCAATTTTAATAGTCATTTACACAGTGATTTCACATCTATTTTTCAGTTGATTCAAGACTCCTGATGGAGCAGTTAAGCGATGTAGTATCTTATTTGACAGGTTCATCTGAAACTCTTTCAATGAGATAACACTTCTTCAGGTCTATATTCTTGCCACTATTTCATGGAACTAAACAATTTTCCAGTGAGCAATGGTGTCCATTTAGGCCCCAAGTTTGGAATTCAAATATCTAGGTTTCAAGATCAGTGGTACTTGCTGGTTAATAATATACATTGGTATTTTTTTTTTGAATGACAAACTCCATTAGAGACCTGAAATTTTATGAACGTGCCACACTGTAAAGTGTAGGAGTTATTTGATGCTCTAGGTTTCTGCATGTTAAAGATTACTTGTATTCAATGACCGTTAAGAAATATAATAGCTACCAACAGTTTTAAGAAAATGCTCTTGCTATATTTAAGGGAAAGAACAAAACACAATTTCTTTAAAAAAAATTCTAAATCTACTTACAGAAGAGCAGTAAAGACGACAAAGAACAAGTAAGTTTTTCAATAAATTGATTTTTATTTCTTCAAAATTACTCATTCCCAAATCATCTTCTAACTTTCTTGCCTGAAAACTACAAGGAGTCCCAAGAGAATATCGTCTGTCATGGACTGAATTATGTTCCTCAGAAAATGTGTGTATCAATTTGGCTGGGCCATGATTCCCAGTATGGTATGATTGTGTACCATTTTGTAATCTGATGTGATTTCCTTATGTGTTGTAAATTCAATCACTATGATGGATTAGCGGCAGTTATACTGATGAGGTCTACAAGATTAGATAGTGTCTTAAGCCAATCTCTTTTGAGATATAAAAGAGAGAAGTGAGCAGAGACACATGGGAACCTCATACTACCAAGAAAGCAGTGCTGGGAGCAGAGCGTGTCTTTTGGACCTCCGTTTCCTTCACTGAGATGCTCCTAGACCAAGGGAAGATTGATGACACGGACCTTCCTGCAGAGCGGACAGAGAAAGCATTCCCCTGGAGCTGACCCCTGAATTTGGACTTGTAGCCTACTGGACTGTGAGAGAATAAACTTCTCTTTGTTAAAACTATCCGCTTGTGGTATTTCTGTTATAGCAGCACTAGATGCCTAAGACAATGTCATACACAACAACTTTTCCCTCTTAACTAGTGTTATTGTTGAATCAGTAAAGGGATGCCCTATTGTGTGAGATTTATGTTAATTCTTCATAGAATCATAGATTTTTAGTGTTGAAAGAAACCTGAAAGATCATCTAGTTCCACAATCTATCTCAGGCTTGTAGAGTATCCTAGGAATTTTACTGTTTTTGAAGAGAGAATTGTTGTTTGTTGACATTCTATTCCTGGAAATTCCTAGGAGGTGTAGTAAAATAAATAAACACTCAAACAAAACATAACAACTAAACAAAAATTTAAAGAAAATCCCACAATGCTAAGAAACTGGAAGGTGAGGTGTCTGAGATTCCCCTTGCTCTGGGAAGGGCCTTTGTGGTTGATCAACATGACGATGCCACGTAAATGTCCTTATATTCACACTTCATGACCTCAATAGAACAAGGACTCAGCTCCACAGTTTCCAATAAAGATTAACACAAAATAAATCTGAAAAGAAGAATTGGTGCATGTAGAGCAGAAATCTAGGATACTTTTTTGTGTGTGTGATAAATTCTCAGTAAATCAAGATGGAGAGAGGTGAAGCTGCAATGGTTGTTCAGCAAGATTGAATGATAGATTCAGTAAAAGACTGATATGTTGAGCAATGAGAATCCAGGAAAATCTTCTTGTCAAGATATTGCAATAATCTTCTTTAAGACATTTTTAATCAGTTGCACCATCCTTTCAAGCACAGAATTTTAATGAGACGCAGAGATGTTCTAATCCTTCAAGTCGACTGAAGTTATTGGAGATTTGTTTGCAGGAATAGTAGTGTCAAGGAATCCATGCATTGCATATAACTGCCATGTGGTTGTGATTGTGTCAATAAAGGATTTAGCAAGTAAAGAAGTGAACATTAAAGCCCACATCTGCCTGACTCTAAAATCCTTGCTAAAATCCAGAGCACTATACTTTCTCTCAGCCAATGTGAGTTGTATATTCAAAACAATATGTTGTCAGCTTTCTGGAATAACATAGAAATATTTCCATCAGATGTATTCCTCTTTGGGTAGGCAACATGTGTTGAAAACATGTGAACAACTTGAAAATTTAAGTGTGCTAGATGAGAAATCAAAACTCATGGGATAATGCCAACAATGAGCACTTCTATGCAGTGTTTAACCAATTATAAACTATTTTCAGGTCTGTTTTTTCACTTGACCCTCACAACAATCCAGCTGAGAGATACTGAATAACTTATTCAAGGTCACAGAACTAATAAATGTAGATAGTTTTAAAAACAGTCAACTTACATCCTCTATATTTAGATCAAGACAGACGCCATTCTGGGATCACACCCAATAAATTGTATTTGATACTGCTCTTTCAGGCTTATACAACTGATGTCTTTTGTAATTCAACACATCAAAGTTCAACTTTAGGAAAAGTGGACAAATAATTCTCATTTAAAGATAGGATGCTCTAGTTCCAAAATAGCAGGCTGAGTACACACTGCACTCTGCTCTGCTACAGCAAACCCTAGATACGAAGGGTTGTGTGTGTGTGTATGTGTGTGTATTGTAATTAAACAAATACATAGTCACATACCCTCATCAAAAATGGAATGTTTTTCAAACATTTTGATTAATTTCTAGGTTACTTAAATGATATCAGATTCAGGTGGGAAATAACAGCTCTTAATATGGGCAGAGACCCAGAAGGAAGTGGTATCACAAAAATGAGAGCAACACCAAGTGTGCTTCAAGCTAAGAAGTGGTGGAAACCAGATGCTGAGGAGGCCAAGGGGCAACCAGGAAGATGCTTATGTGGGTATTGCAGGGAAAGCTCTTGATTGGTGAACCCGCTAGGAAACGCCCCCACACATACACAAACGCAGAGGAAAAGCAGTGCTTAGGAGAGAAAGACAAGACCTTGGTGTCAGGCAGAGTCCAGAGGACTAGGAACTATTAACAGAAACAGAAGACCAAATGCCAGGATGACTTACCTGGCAGTGCATTCCGCCCTCCCCAGCACTTTTTAAAAGCCTGGCAGAGCCCAATCCCCTGCAGCAGCTTCTGCTTTTCCCTGCATGTAGGCTGGGTATACAAAGGCAGCTGGCAATCTGCAGGAATCGCAGCAGCCTAGATAAGCTCAAAGCTGGATTGAAAGACTGAGGAAAACCACCCAATGAAAAAGAGACAAAAAAAAAAAAAACAGAAGAACTTAGTCTGAAAAACAGCTAATAAAACATTAAGGACACAATATTTAAAATTAGTCTAATGCTATCCTCAAAAAGATTAAGGAAAGCATTGCACCCAGGAAACAAATTACAGGCACTTAAAAGAAAAAGTAATTCAAAATTCAAAATCCAATACTCACACATGATTAAAACATATACACACCACTAATAACAAACTAGAAAGAAGAGATTTTCCTTAGCCTGACAAAAGCTTTTTTTTTTTTAACCAGAAATATCTAGCAAAGATTATACTTAGAGGTAAAATATTAGAAGTATTGCAAATAAAGTCAGGAATAAGACAAGGATGTCATGGTTGATATTCCAATTGTACTGGGTCAAGGCAAAAAGTCAAAAACACGAAGTAAAAAATATGATGAAAAAAGAATCAAACACACACACAAAATCCCTGTGAGTATTTAAAGGTAATGTAATTATTTACCTGGAAAACACAAAATAATGAATGGCAAGCTATTGGAGCTACATTAACTAGTCTGAAAGTGGTTCTTATACACAGCGGTGGATTACCCAATAAACAAGGTAAGCATGGGCTTACTTGTGCTTACTTACTAATCTATAGTGAACAATTTAACTTTTTTTTTTTTTACCATATCAAACATTCTGCTTCTAGGCATGGCTGGCATCTGTCTCTCTCCCAACCCCAGAGCACCTTCCTACAGAATCAAATCCTCTTTTCAAATTTACAATCTCTTACAGGTGTGGATGACCCAGTAAGCAAGGTAAGTACGGGCTTACTTGTGCTTACTTACTAATCTGTAGTGAACAATTAATCCCTACAGATCAGTAAGTAAGCACAAGTAAGCCCGTACTTATCTTGCTTATTGGATAATCCATCCCTGCTGATACATGAACATATAAAATCAGTGACTTCAGTATACATGAACTACCGTTTGGAAAATCCTAATTACAATAGCAACAATGACAATGAAGTAAGAAAGAATAAAGTTAATGAAAAAAGTGTAATACATTTATGGAGACCATTAGCAAAAGCTGTTGAAGGACATAAAACAAGGTTCCAGTAGTGATGAGATAACCATGGTCATTGAAAAGAACGCACATTTTTATAAAGATGTTACACTTTCCCAAAGTAACACATATAGTACAGTAAATGCAATCCCAATCAAAATCCCTATCAGACTTTTCATAAAACTTGACAAACTGAATCTACAATTTGCAGGGAACATTAAATATGCAAAATAACAAAGACAATTTTGAAAAAGAACTCAAATGAGCTGAATTTCCTTATCAAATATTAAAATTTATTGCAAAGCTAGGGTAAATAATATGATGTTGATACAAGAATAGACATACAGATTACTGAACCTAAACAGAGAGCCCAGAAACAGATTCAGATGCATACTTGGCATATGAGGGTGAGAGGGAAGAATGGATGTTCCACTCAATAGATGGTTTCATGACTACTGGCTTTCTACATGGAAAAACTAACTAACAAACAAATAGTTTCCTCTAAAAAGCAAACCCAAATGGATGACAGGCCTAAACGAAAAGCAAAATTGAAAACTATTCAAAGAACACATAGAATAGCTTTATAACCACCAGGTAGGAAAGTATTTATTAAGACACGAAAAGCAAATATAATTAAGAAAACATTGGAAAATGTGCCTACCTCAGATTATAAAATCTTCTGTACCACAAAGACTTCGTAAAAATGTTAAAAAATAAGTGATATACTGAAAGACTATATCTGCAACCCATATGACAAAGAATTCCTATCTAGAACATGTAGGGAAAGATTAAGTAAAACAATATACTATTTTTCAGTGACCAAACAAAAGCCAAATCCATTGCTATCAAGTTGGTTCTGACTCACCGCGACTCTACAGGACAGAGTGTAACTGCCCCACAGTGTTTCCAAGACTGTAAATCTTTACTGAAGCAGACTGCCACATCTTTGGCCTGCGGAGTGGCTGGTGAGTTCGAACAGCGTTTGGGTAGCAGCCGAGGGTTTAACCACTCCACCACCAGGGTTCCTTTTCAGTGACCAGACTGGCAAAATTTTAATCATTAGATAAAATCAAAAGTTTGCAAGGATTTGGCAAAACAGAAACTATTGGTGACAATGGTTATATCAACCACTTTGGAGAGGAATTTGCCTATAGCCAGGGTATTGGTTTCCTGTGGCTGCCATAAATAAATACCCAAAACTTGGTGACTTAAAACAACAGAAGGAAGCTAGAAGTCTGAAATCAAAGTGTCAACAGACCGTGCTCCCTGTGAAGGCTCTAGGGAAGAATCCTTCCTTACCTATTCCTAGCTTCCGGTGGCTCTGGCAATCTTGGAGTTCCTTGATTTGTAGCTGCATCACTCTAATTTCTGCCTCTATTTTCACATGGCCTTCTACCCTGTGTCTTCATATAGCCTTCTTATAGGGACACCAGTCATTGGATTTAGGATCCACCATAATCCAGTGTGACCTCATCTAAACAATACTAGCACATCTGCAAAGACCTTATTTTCAAATAAGGTCAATTTCTGAAGTTCTAATGGACATGAACTTTGGAAAGACTCTATCTAACCCAGCACGGCCACTACAATTAAAAGTATTTATCTAGGAGTTCCACTTCTAGACATATTCCATAGATGAAATTTTGCATCTGTACTAAAAATGTTTATGGCAACATTATTTAAACTAGGGAAACATTAGAAACAATCTAAAAGTGCATCATCTAAAAATGGAAAAATAAATTGTGGTATGTTCACAAATCACCAAGAACCATACCTGTTGTCGTCAATTCCAACTCATAACAACCTTACAGGACAGAGTAGAACTGCCCCATAGGGTTTCCAAGAAGCAGCTGGTGGATTCTAACTGCTGATCTTCTGGTTATCAGTCAAGCTCTTAACCATTGTGCCACCAGGGTTCCATGTTTACAAATCAGAGTTCCCCAAAACAATAGTTAAAAGGAATGTACTAGATTTAAGTATAAAATGGCTTTATATCAAAAACAATATTAAGTAAAACAGACAAAAACAGTGCTGATACAGTATACACAGTATTATAGTATTTAATGATTGATATAAACTTTTTTTTAAAAAACCGATAAACTTCTGTGCACTCGCATGTTTAAATATTAAAATCCCATGATAGTGATTGCTTTGAGGAGGCAGGGAGGAGAATGGAATTAATGGGGGTAGTAGAGAGTAATCAAAGTAAAATTTAACTTCATTTGTGATATTCTAATTTCTTCAAAACATTGAATAACACAAGAAGCATCAAAAGAAGATGGAAGGAATACCCAGAGTCATTGTTTGATTTCTTAACTGCTGCTTCCATGGGCATTGATTGTGGATCCAAGTAAAATAAAATGCTTGACAACATCAATGTTTTCTGGTTTATCATGATGTTGCTTATTAGTCCAGTTGTGAGGATTATTCTGTTCTTTATGTTGAGGTGTAATCCATACTGAAGGCTGTAGTCTTTGATTTTCATCATTAAATTCTTCAAGTCCTCTTCACTTTCAGCAAGTAAGTTTGTGTCATCTGCATATCATAGGTTGTTAATGAGTCTTCCTCCAATCCTGAGGAAGTATATTCCAGTTTCTTGGATTATTTGCTCAAGATGCAGATTGAATAAGTGTAGTGAAAGGATACAGCCCTGACACACCCCTTTCCTGACTTTAAACCACGCAGTATCCCTTGTTCTGTTCAAATGACTGTCTCTTGATCTATGTACAGGTTCCTCATGAGCACAATTAAGTGTTCTGGAATTCCTATTCTTACCAATGTTATCCATAATTTGTTATGATTTACACAGCCAAATGCTTTTGCATTGTCAATAAAACACAGGTAAACATCTTTCTGGTATTCTCTGCTTTTAGCCAAGATCCACTTGACATCAGCAATGATACCCTGGATCCTCATCCTCTTCTGAATCCAGCTTGAATTTCTGGCAG
Source organism: Trichechus manatus latirostris (assembly GCF_000243295.1). Classification (NCBI taxonomy): domain Eukaryota; kingdom Metazoa; phylum Chordata; class Mammalia; order Sirenia; family Trichechidae; genus Trichechus; species Trichechus manatus. The sequence continues at coordinate 43,774,979 of NW_004443938.1, forward strand.
TCCCCTGTCAATGTACTGCTACAACCACTTTTGAATGATCTTCAGCAAGATTTTACTTGTGTGTGACATTAATGATATTGTTTGATAATTTCCGCATTCCATTGGATCACCTTTCTTTGGAATGGGTACAAATATGGATCTCTTCCAATCAGTTGACCAGGTAGCTGTCCTCCAAATTTCTTGGCATAGATGACTGAGTGCTCCCAGCCTTGAATTTGTTTGTTGAAACATCTCAATTGGTATTCTGTCAACTCCTGGAGCCTTGTTTTTCGTCCTGCCTTCAGTGCAGCTTGGACTTCTTCCTGTAGTACTATCGGGTCTTGATCATATACTACCTCCTGAAATGGTTGAATGTCAACCAATTATTTTTGTTACAATGACTCTGTGTATTTCTTCCATCTTCTTTTGATGCTTCCAGCATCATTCAATATTTTGCCCATAGAATCCTTCAGAATTGCAAGTCTAGGCTTATAATATTTTCTTCAGTTCTCTTAGTTTGAGAAATGCTGACTGTGTTCTTCCCTTTTGGTTTTCTATCCCCAGCTCTTTGGACATTTCATTTGAATACTTTACTTTGTCTTCTCGGACACCCTATGAAATTTTTTGTTTAACTTTTTCACTTCATCATTTCTTCCATTAACTTTAGCTACTCTACATTCAACATCAAGTTTCAGAGTCTCTTCTGGCATCCATTTGTTCTTTTCTTTCTTTCCTGTCTTTTAAATGGCCCCTTGCTTTCTTTATATATGATGCCCTTGACGTCATTCCACAACTTGGCTGGTCTTTGGTCATTAGCGTTCAATACGTCAAGTCTACTCTTGAGACGGTTTCTAAATTCAGGCGGGATATACTCAAGGTGGTACTTTGGCTTTCGTGGACTTGTTCTAATTTTCTTCAACTTCAGCTTGAACTTGCATATGAGCAATTGATGGTCTGTTCCACAGTTGGCCCCTGGCCTTTTTCTGACTGATGAGATTTTGCACTCTCTCTTTCCGAAGATGTAATTGATTTGATTCCTGTGTATTCCATCTGGTGAAGTGCGAGCGTATAGTCGCCGTTTATGTTGTTGGAAAAAGGTATATCTGCAATGAAGAAGTCGCTGGTCTTGCAAAATTCTATCATGCGATCTCTAGCATCATTCCTATCACCAAGGCCATAATTTCCGGCTACCAATCCTTCTTCCAAAAGCTTCCAACTTTTGCATTCCAAATACTAGTAATTATCGATGCATCTTGCCTGTATGTTTGTCAATTTCAGACTGCAGAAGTTGGTAAAAATTCTTCTATTTCTTGATCTTTGGCCTTAGTAGTTGGTGAATAAATTTGAATAATTATCTTATTAAGTGGTCTTCCTTGTAGACATACAGATATTATCCTATCACTGTCAGTGTTGTAGTTCAGGATAGACCTTGAAATGATTCTTTTGAAGATGAACACGACACCATTCCTCTTTAATTTGTCATTTCTGGTATAGTAGACCTTATGATTGTCTGATTCAAAATGGTCAATACCAGTCCTTTTCAGCTCACTAATGCCTAGGATACTGATCTTTATGTGTTACATTTCATTTTTGGCAACTTCCAATTTTCCTAAATTTATACTTTGTACGTTCCATGTTGTGATTATTAATGGAAGTTTGCAGCTGTTTCTTCTCATTTTGAGTCATGCCACATCAGCAAACAAAGGTCTCTAAAGCTTAACTTTATCCACATCATTAAGGTTGACTCTACTTTGAGGAGGCAGCTCTTCCCCTAATGGTATTTTGAGCACCTTCCAAACTGAGGCACTTATCTCAGTGCCACACAATTGTTCTCATGATTTATAGCTTATTCTTGTAATAAAATTAATAGGTAATATTTATTGGTCACCTACCACATGCTAGGAACTGTATCAGTTTTATACACATCTCATTAATCCTCCTATTAATCCTGGGAGTTAAGTGCTATTACAGTATCTGAGGTGAAAAAAGAAAATGATCCTCAGAGAGGATATATGTATGGCTAAGTTATAGAGTCAGGATTCAAACTCATTTTTGTAAGGCTCTAAAGACCATGCAATTTCCACTGCCCAAAGCGACATTATGTCATAGATTCCTAAAGGTGACCGCTCTGTTTGGTTAATTTGAAGGTGAGGAGTACAGCATCATTTCAGCATTGAGTCTTCCTTGTGGTCATCATCCTGTGGGCTCTTAAGTTATAAAGCCACTGTGGAAGTACATGGCCCCACTTGTGCTTGCCTCTCCTATCGTGTTATGTTCCTGAATTTCTAGCATTTAGGATAAACCCTGTTGCTAGTCTAAGGGCTTGTTAACATGACTCCAAGAGACTGGGAATATGACCCAGTTCTGTAGCGCTAAAAATGTTCACAGACCAAATGTACCAGCCTGTCAATACTGAGGGTGATAAATGAGATTTTAGTTTATGCCTGAGCAAGATGTGTATTGTGCATTACATAACACTGAGACTGATGAGGTATACCTGGCCTGGATGTGGTCATCTCTGGAATGTATCCTAGCTAGATTATATGAACAAATGTCCCAGAATGATGCATAGAAGGCTGGGCCAGGAGATGGGCAGTAAGGCTTCTAAAAGTCATTCACTCAGACACTGTCACCTGCAACTCTGCAATCCCTATAGTGAGGGACTGAGTGTGGGTCCAAAGGCTACATCTGACTTGAATAATGAAGCTTTTTCTGTCCAGCAGAACACTAAGCTGCAGAGGGTACTAGTCACAATGCCTTGTGTTTGAACTATACCTCTGGAGTTGGGCAGTGCACAGCCTGGGCAGCCATCAATGGTGGTCCTGCTGCTGTGTGTTCTACCTTCTTTGGCGTTCTCCAATAAGGAAGCCCTGTTTAGTCCTAGCAATGCCTATACCTGGTCTTTTCATAAATCTGTACCATCTACCGACATGACCCAATACAGTGGCTGTGCCCACTTTACTCTGGGCATTGGAGTTGGTTTTGATGGATGTTCTGACTATTCATGATGCAAACACAATTTTCAAGTTAACGCATTATATTTCCAAAGTAACCACTTGGATAATCTGTTAAACACATGGGCAATCTTTCAGCTTCTTATCATGAAAATACTTCTGAGGGAATAAAGCGGATTTAGAGTCAATAATCCATTCACTAACACCAATGGATAATTATTTCATATATTCTCTACTTTCATTTAATCCAAATGGTTTTATCTCACATTTCTATAGTGATTGTACAAAACATGTGCTATAACCCACATGAGCAGTTCAAATTATAAAAATTGTAGTCAAAGAATTATGGTGAGGAAGAGGATATGGGGAGAGGTGTCTTCTTGATCCCTGGAAAATAGCAAAGCCTTTTTTGTTTAGATATAGTTCCATTTTGTAACTGGCATTTTCCTTGAGCTGTTGGCAAGTCATGTCTTAGATCCATTAGACAAATCATTACTAAGCACTATTCCAATACTAAAAATTGATGCATAAGTGATAGGAAACAGGAGCTTATCGTACAAGTATGCAGTCATCATAATGAACCAGCTCAGACTTGAAAATCAGGAAATATTTAACATTCTAAAAATTATCCTCAGGCCAGTGATTTCAACTCCTTAGGGTTTTCTTTCTAGCGTGAGTCATAGTGATTCAACAAATACTGCCATTAAAAAATACAGAAGCCTGTGAGAGCCAGAAATCAATGGGATTGCCTTGTTTTTCCAGCTTTCACAAGTTTTCCATCTTTGATAAGATGTAGTCTTATCACTTTCTAGCATTCATTTTAGTGGAAAATATTTGAATTTTCATTCTCTGATAGGCTTCTGCCTTATACAAGCTCCAGCTTTCACAGGTTTTACTATAATAACAAAATTAACTAATCTGGGGGAGATATAGAATAGCCCCTAGAGGAATAAAGTGGTAGGTTTAGTTTAAGGATAGCTTCGTCATTGATGACATAGAGCTTATCACGAATGGAGTGATCTTACAGGGGAATGGCTGTGTGCTGTGCCTGGAAGTCATTGATGAGATAGCAAAAATGGCAGCACAGTTGATTTCACCTATCCCTTGAATATGTGATATGTAGAAAACACAAAATACTTTCTGAAGTCTTTTTATGAATATATCCTCTGATAATTGCATTATTAGGCTATCACAACAACAAGATACAGTCTAAGTTACCTAGTGCTCTTGTAACATAAGATACTACAAGTTGGTGGCTTTAAAGAACAGATATTTATTTTCCTGCAGCCCAGAAGGCTAGAAGTCCAAATTCAGGGTGCAGCTCTAGGAGAAGGTCCTTTTTTGTTTCTTTCAGCTTCTAGTATTCATCAATCCTTGGTATTCGTGGGCTTGTAGATGCATCTTCTAGTGTGTCTATCTTCATATGGCATCTCTCTGTGTATGTCTATTCTGCTCCTTTTATAACTTAGAAATGATTAGGTTTAGAACCCACCCAACTCTGGTATGATCTCATTAACATAATAAAAGAAATACCTTATTTCCAAACAGGATCACATCCACAGGTAGAGGGGCCAGGACTTCAATACATATTTTGGAGGGACACAGTTCAACACACAATTGGTACCACACCTGGAATCCTAGGGAGACATAGTTCCACAGAGCTTTTAAGAATTCCACACCAATAGAAATTTCAAAAGAAAGACACTTTCCTCAGAATGCTTCTGGATGAGAGAAAATTGACTGAATGTAGGAAACCATATATGAATAGCTCTTAGAAAGCTTGGGAAATGTCAAATACATAAAGACCTTTCCCCAGGTGTAACAGTAAGGGTCTAATGGACTGTTCGCCCTGGAAATCGATTCAGAGATTGTCTTGTTTATAGTGCTCTTTGGTCCCGTGTACTTATTAGGCCTTAGTGCCAGCTGAACTGAGCTGAGGATGCCTGGTCTGACCAGATGCTGAAAGTCTTCATGCAAAACGAACGTTAATAGAGTTTAAATGAATTATTGAAAGAAATGCTGACATTAGGGTATCCCTGGCTCCCTTTTTAGTTCCCAGGCGCTTAGATAGCACCCAGGCAAAAGTAATCATTGCTACTCTGAGTAGCTCCATCCTGATCCCCAGCAAATATGGAACTATGGGAATCCAGACTCATAAACATGAATAGTGAATCAGAATTATTTTTATAATACTGATATTTTGGGACACACAGTAGATAAAAATTAGAACTGTATGGATTTTTATATCTCTTATTTCATTTAATCTTTACAGCCTATGAAATAAAAAAATTCCATTTTACAGATGAGAAACTTGAAGTTGAAAAGACTTGTATGTCTTCATCCCAAGACCCATGGCTTGTAATTGATGGGTTTGAGATCTACACCCAGCATTTCTGCCTGCAAAACCTGTGCTATTTTCATTATATCTTGTTGGAATTTACTGTTCAACATTTAAGTGATTTTTTTAAAACTACTTCTAAAATCATCTTTCTTGGACACAGTAATTGATCACAGAATCACAGTAATAAACAGAAATATGATATTTTTCCTACTCTGTTTTAACACTGCTCAAAACTGGAAAACAGGGTGCACTAAGATTTGGAGTTTCTAAGTTGAGCTAAAATCAAATAAGAGAGATTTTGTTTTAAACTGCCTTTCAATTATTCTATCAATTGCATGAGACAGGCTAAATTTCCAAGTCATTTTAGCTTCCCATTGAGATTGTTTTTAAGTATAAAAAAATGAAGGAAAGGGACATTCACTAATCAACTGTCAAACACTAACTGTGTGCCACAAACCATAGCTGAAGGTTATACATGCTATTGCTAATCCTTACAAGAATCCTTCAAGACACATTTTATTGTCCCCATTTTACAGACGATGAAACTGAAGTACTGAAAGTTAAGAAGGCTAACAGGAGTCCAGATTTCTTTTTTTTGCACTGGAATTAGTGTGAAAGTAAACAAAACAACACAGTATTCATCAGCAAATACTAACCACAAAAGGTGTTTGTAACTCTTGGTGGAATATTTTGCTATACTGAGAGATATAAAAACCCCAAAGCAATGGATTTTAGGACTTAATAAGCCCCTCAGAGGTGAGTCCCCTCCTTCTCCTGCAGCCCCTTTTCTGATGATAGAGCAATGAAGAACAGCTGCTGACTCTGAGGACAGCTAAGGAGAGAAATATATTATTGGAGAACTGAGGCCTGGTTCTGGCAAGATGGTGTGTGGTCTACATAGTCCTTACCAGCTAGAACCTGACTCCATTCTCCACTTCCACGTGAACAAGTACATGAAGTTAGGAGCCCAGCAGTAGTCAAGCCAGGGATAAGTACTCCTATTCCATTCCATGCTGTATATAGAAAAAAGATAAAGGACATCCAACATACATATATTTGACATCTTTGAAGAAACAAAAGGGAATAAAATAAATATTTAAATATGTAATTCAAGAGAATTGTCCTAAAATGAGATACTTGAATCTACATATTTTAAATGGCACCCCGTGTTCCAGGGTATGTTGACCCTTCCGTAAGTTGACCCAGATCAGTCGACCCAAAGATACATATCCTAGTAAAGTAATTGGACTTTAAAGTAACAACAACAAAAGCCTTTGGCCAGCCAAGAGAAAAGATCAAGTCTTAAGGGGAAAAATGAAATCAGTTAACCACAGTTTTCGTCACAGCTACATTTACTACCAGAAGACAATGGAGCCATTTCTACAAAGTGTGCATCATGAATTTTATCTTCAGGCAATCTGTTCTTCAAGCATAAAGGCTACAAAAAGCAGTATTTTTAATGCAAGAACTCACAGACATTGTTCCTATGAGCCCATCTTCTAAGGAATCTACTTAGAAGAAACTCAACCAATCAAAACATGACTGGGGAAACCATAGCAAAAGGACTGGCAGTGAACATTGAAAATATTTAACTGGAATCCTTCAGTCTAAAGCAAATGTGAGAATTAGGATATCAGAGCAGAATATAAATATTACATACAATGTAGAAATAAAATGAAAGAAAATAAAAGAAAATGGAGATGAACAAAGTTCACTGATTGCCTTATTTATAGCAGAGAATCAAAGGGTATCTTAAATTTTTTTTACTTGGGAATAATTTCAAATTTACAGAAAGTTCAAAGATAAAAATAGTGCAAAAAACCCTATATCATCCTTATCAAGATTAATTTATTGTTCACATTTTACCCCTTTTGCTTTATCGTTAGTTCTCTCTCTATATATATATATACACACACAAGTGTGTGTATGCCCACATGCGTGCCTTTATGGGTGTATTCACACACATATGCACACAGATATATACATATTTTTTTCTAAACCATTTCAGAGTAAGTTAAATACACTGTAACCCTTTACTCCTGAATACATCAGTATATATTTCCTAAGAATAGAGACATTCTCTTATGTAACTACAGTATAATTATCAACTTCATAAATTTACATTGATACAGTACTTTTTAAATATAATCTACTATTTATATTCAAGCTTTGTCAGTTCCTAATGATATCCTGTACAGCATATTTTCGCCTCTAGTACAGGATATAGTCAAAGGTTAGGATTGCATTTAATTTCATAACCTTTAACCTCCTTTAATCTGAAACATTTGTACAACTTTTGTCATTGATAACATTGACATTTTAGAAGAACACAGCTCCCTGCCCCACATACACACATGCTTTTTTTTAATAGAGCGTTCTTCATTATGCATTTGTCTGATGCCTTCTCATGATTGGACTCAGGTTACACATCCTTGATCAGAATACCACGGAGGTGATGTTGTGTCTTCCTTAGGACATCATATCTGGAGGCAAGTGGTGCTCATCTGGCCGTCACAGGTGATGGTGATTTTGATCATCCTGTCAAAATGTCACTCAATTTGTCCATTGTATATTCACTGTTTTGTTTTGCTTTCCCCTTGTAACTAACTAGCCATCTGTGAGGGAGACACTTTAAGGTTACACAAATATCCTGCTCCTCATCAAGAGGGTATCTTTTAAAGTTTTCAAATGAAATGAGGTAAGTGTGAGCATGTTTAACAGTACAAAGTTACACATTAAGAAAGACAATATAATTTAGATAGAGTGGAGGAGGAGAGGGACAGAAGAGGAGAAGAAGGGAAAATACTGCTCTTAGCCAGAAACTAATAGAAATTACAAAGCAAAAGAGGCTAAGAATAGCATATAAAGTTATAAATGGAACCACGAGAAGCAACATATGAACCTTTCCGTATTTCAAAAAAGTATATTTAAAAGAAAAAAATCTAAGCTAAGCAAATTAGCCACTTAGTAAAGGACTATAATAAAACCGCACAAACGAAAAGGAACAGAACTAAGACAATAGCTGTAACACTTACATGTTAAAAAGCCTCATTTCAGCTATTAAAAGGACCATTTTAAGAGTGAACAACAAAGCAATACATAACTCTTTGATCTATGTAAGAGAGATACCTAAAACAAATGTGTGTAGAAACATTGAAAATTTTAAAACGGGCAAGTGTATGCCAGGAATATACAAAACCAATAAATCCCAGTTCAAGTAATAGAAGTACAAGGTATTTAGCAGTACAAAGATAAAACACTAAGTTAGACACTTGACTGAAATGGAAGACAAGGAGAAGGATGAGAGAAGAAAGGAAGAAATATTAGGTTACCATCCTAGTATCACACAATATGAAATTCAGGCAAATGGACACTTAGTAACACAATGCTAAAAAGTGCAACTCACAGTGAAGATATAGATAACACATAAGACAAAATTTGCAGAGATACAATGAGACACTAACAGAAATACACTGGTGGCAGGAAAATTTAATTCACTTCTCTTAGTCTATGAAAGATCAAGTAAACAAAACAAAAAGGTATAGGGAACACTTAATAACAATTAATAATTATTTGTTAAAATTAATATTTAATAATGAATAACCAAATAATATAACTAATAGGTAGATCTGATTGATATATTCAAAATCTGTACCATTCTTTTCAAGTACTCATGGTAAACACTAAAAAAATAGTGCTATATTAGGCAATTTGAAAAATTAATAAATTCCAAAAAGTAGAAATAGAATTTTCTAGCACAATGCCATAAAATCAAATTAAAATTAGAAAAATCAGTAAAAAGGCCCTTTCAATTTAGAAATCAAAAATTCAGAGTAAGTATAAAAAATAATGAAAATGTTATCAGTAGATGAGACCTAAGAAATATATTTAAGTAAGTCATCAGAGGAAAATTCATTGCCTTGCATATTTATATTAATACAAGTGAAAAAATAGAAATACATAAATTAAGCACCTGACTAAAAAAGTTACAAAAAGAATAGCAAAGTAAGCTAAAGTAAAACAGGAATTATTAAAGATTAAAACAGAAATGTATGACTTAGAAAACAGAAAAACAGTACAACCAATAAACAAATTCAATGTTAATTCTTTGGGGGGAAAAAAAGAAAATAAATTATGTAAACCACTGGCTAAACTAAGCAAGGAAATAAGGAGAAGTTTCAAAATACCAAAATAAGAAATGTTAAGAATTCCCTGGTGAAACCATCTGAGTCTAATATATATCTGGGAGTAACTCTTTGATGACTTTCTCCATTTCTTTTATACAAGTCCGTTTGCTTTAGATTCTCTATATCCTCTGTGGTTAGTTTTAGTAAATAATATTATTCTAGAAAATTATTCATTTTATCAAGGTTTTCAAAATTTATTTTATTCAGTTTGTGCCAAATAGTTTTTCATGATACTTTAATTGATTAGGATGTACCCTATTAACTGAAAGAGGAAACAGCATATTAGAAAGCTTCATAATTTATATAATAGAAAGTTGAATGGCACTTTTAAAATTATGTTCGAATTGCATTTAAAGCCCTGAAGGTGAAAACAATAATGGCCCAACAGCAGCAGGCTGTAGCCCCTTAACCCTTTGGTAACCCAATTGTTTTCTGCTTTGAATTTTGTGGATACCATGTGTTTTTATTAGTGGAAGCATACTGAATCATTGAGTGTATTTTTGGTAGGTAGTACAGATTTTTTTTTCTTGCCCCCTCCCACAAGCCTATCCTAAGTGTTTACTGGTACATATGAAGTACCACTAATTATACCCCAGAGTCCCCACCAGGGTCTATTGGTACATATGTGTAACAAATAAAAATTTTCAAAATTTCTACTTTTCCTACCAAGAAGTCAGACACCTCATACAATACGCTGAGAAAACAGTAATTTGCTGCACAAGCCAGTTTGTTTGCTTTCAAAAGTCATAAAGGACTCTGCCTTGTGGCAGCATGCACTGTCCACAGTACAGTAGCTTCCCAATAAACTCCAGAGGCTGAAAAAGTTCATGGTCGCTGTATGTACCACTGGGCATGAAAGGATTAAGAAGCAGCAAAACCAGACCAGCTACCATCAGCCCAGTCCTTTATTTAAACAGAAATCTAGGGATATTCAAAAAGAGGCATCGATTAGAGAATTGTCAGTTTAGGGAGAAGGGCTTTTCCCCTGGAATATGAAAGAAAGCCTTCCACATCCACCGCCAAGTCGCGTGATGGTGAGCTCTAAGAAAATCACTCAAAGAACTGAGGACAGGGTGCCTGCAAGAACCAGCTTTTCACTCTATGCTGATCTATTCTGTGCATGTGTGTGTGTATGTGTGTGTTTTAATGTTATGATTTATTCCATCTTCATGATTACAGACGTTACAGGGCAAGATAGGTAAGGAAAGCAAATAAAGCAAACTTCCCCCCCCCCACACTTAACCAGGTGCAGCATTTTGAGATTTTTATGATATGCAGGTTGACTTAATTCATTAACTTGGCCTGGAAGCAGGTAATGGCAAATCTTGGCAATTTAGGATCTTCCTCCATAGCTACTCCAAGTATCTTAATTCCTGTAAGGTCTGAGATGGTGTTCACTGCAACACTCTTGAAGCTTTTAAGTCTTAATCTGATGTCTCTTTTTAAGGCAGGATTGTAAATCTGTTAAAAGCTGTCTTCCTTTTGGCTAACCCAGGCCACCAGCAATCTTTTTTTTTATATATACATGTATATATATTTCCTTCCAGCTTTATTTTTTTATTTTTTATTTTTTCCCATACAAAAATTTATACATACATTTTTATGTGACTCTGATTGCTCTCCCCATACTGTGACAGCACACTCCTCCTTTCCAGCCCTGATTCCCCATGTCCATTCAACCAGCTCCTAACCCTCTCTGCCTTCCCAACTCACCTCCAGACAGAAGCTGCCCATTTAGGTTCTTGCATCTACTTGAGCTAGGAGGCACACTCCTCACGAGTATCACTCTATGACCCACAGTCCAGTTCAATTCCTGTCTGAAGAGTTGGCCTCAGAAATTGTTTTAGTTCTGGGCTGATAGAGAATCCAGGGGCCATACTTTCTGGGGTTCCTCCAGTCTCCAACAGACCATTAAGTCTGGTCTTCTTACTAGAATTTGAGTTCTGCACCCTACCTTGCTCCTGCTCCATCAGGGACTCTCTGCTGTATTCCCTGTCAGGGCGGTCATTGGTGGTAGCCGGCCACCATCTAGTTCTTCTGGTCTCAGGCTTATGAAGTCTCTGGTTTATGTGGCCCTTTCTGTCTCTTGGGCTAATACTTTCCTTGTGTCTTTGGTGTTCATTCTTCTTTGCTCCAGGTGGGTTGGGACCAATTGATGCATCTTAGATGGCCGCTTGCAAGCTTTTAAGACCCCAGACGCCACTCACCAAAGTAGGTTGCAGAACATTTTCTTAATAAGCTTTGTTATGTCAATTGACCTAGATGTCCCCTGAAAGTATGGTCCCCAGACCCCTACCCTTACTACTCTGTCCCTCAAAGTGTTTGATTGTATTCAGGAAACTTCTTAGCTTTGATTTAGTCCAGTTGTGCTAAATTCCCCTGTAGTGTGTGCTGTCCTTCCCTTCACCTAAGATAATTCTTATATACTATCTAGTTAGTAAATAACCCTCCCCCTCCCTCCCCAGCCTTGTAACAGTCAAAGAATGTTTTCTTCTGTGTTTAAACCTTTTCTTGAGTTTTTATAATAGTGGTCTTATATAATGTTTGTCCTTCTGTGACTAACTAAATTCACTCAGCACAATGCCCTCCAGATTCCTCCATGTTATAAGATGTTTCACAGCTTCATTGTTGTTCTTTATCATTGTGTAGTATTCCATTGTGTGGATATACCATAATTTGTTTATCCATTCATCCGTTGATGGGCACCTAGGTTGTTTCCATCTTTTTGCTATTGTGAACAGTGCTGCAGTGAACATGGGCATGCATATATCTTTTTGTGTGACAGCTCTTATTTCTCTAGGATATATTCCAAGGATCAGGATAGCTGGATCATATGGTACTCCTATTTCTAGCTTTTTAAGGAAGCACCAAATGGATTTCCAAAGTGGTTGTACCAGTTTTACATTCCCACCAACAGTGTATGTGTTTCAGTCTCTCCACAACCTCTCCAGCATTTATTATTTTGTGTTTTTTAGATTAATGCTAGCCTTATTGGGGTGAGATGATATCTCATGTCATTGTAGTTTTGGCTAATGGCTAATGATCATGAGCATTTCTTTATGTGTCTGTTAGCCACCTGAATATCTTCTTTGACAAAGTGCCCATTCATCTCCTTTGCCCATTTTTTAATTGGGTTATTTGTGTTTTTGTTGTTGAGGTTTTGCAGTATCTTATAGATTTTAGAGATTAGACACTGATCAGATTTGTCGCAGCCAAAATTTTTCTCCCAATCTGTAGGTTGTCTTTTTACTCTTTTGCCACCACTTAACTGTCAAGTTACTATATAAAAATAAAAATAAAACTGTTCTCCTAGCCGAGGTCCCTTTTCACAGCATTAGCTTCCTGAGAGTAAAGAGAAGTCCTAACCAACTTATTCCATGAACAATGACCCCAAGACCAAACCAAAAAACCAAACCCGTTGCCGACGAGTTGATGCCGACTCATAGTCAGCTATGAGTCAACCCCGAGACAGTGTACTGAATATGTTTTGCAGCATAACTCAAGAGACCAGGCAACGCTGACCATCCTGACTAGTTTATTATTATCTACATACAAAGTATACCAAAAACTAATCCCAGACCAAGTATTGCAACCATAATCCCGAGAAATCATTTTTTAGCACATTCAGTTCCTGCAAAATGCCAAAGCAGGTGAGAAATCACCTCGAAGCAAGTGAGAGGAAAACATCAATAAGGAAGAAATGAAACTCCTTCCTAAATTCCTCATCAAATCAATGGCTTTCTTCACAGCTTTAATTGACAAAATCCAGAGTCTTCAATTTTCTAATTTGAGGAGTCATTTTCAGGGTGACTGTCAAGGTCAAGAAGAGCTTTCAGGTTTTTCTTTGCCATGGCCCATGAACTCCAGTCTTTCAATAGGAGTCTTCTTCTCTTTTATTGCTTTCTGAACACACTGTTGGTAGCATTTGAAGAGGTCCCAGGAGCCATCCCTGTAGAGGAACTTCTCGACAAACCAGCGATTGAAGCAGAAGCAAATTATCCAGTAGCCAGTGCAAGCATGGTGCTTTGCTTACCAGGTCATCTGTTGTGAACAATTTCACATTTTTCCAGCACATCAAAGATTCTGCTTCTAGGTGTGGCTAACACCTGTCTCTCTCCCAACCCCACAGCAGCTTCCTACAGAATCAAAGCCTCTTTTCCAATTCACAATCCCTGACAGGGGCAGATAACTCAGTAAGCAAGGTAAGCACGAGCTTACTTGTATTTACTTACTAATCTGTAGTAAACAATTTCACAAGCACCATGTTTACCTTGCCTATTGGATAATCCGCCCCTACTCACCAGAGCTGTTCATGTACTTCTTGGATCAGGAGAAAAGAATTGGGAGTGGATGGTGGGGTAGGGAGAACTCCCTGAACCACGTAGCATGACAGGATGGTAGCTTAGTTTCCTAGTGCTGCCGTAACAGAAATACCACAAGTGGCATTTAAAGAACATAAATGTATTTTCTCGAAGTTTAGGAGGCTAAAAGTCCAAATTCAGAGCAAGGCTCTAGGGGAAACTCCTTTCTTGTCTGTTTCAGCTTCTAGTCGCTGGCGATCCTTGGAGTGCCTGGACTTGTAGATTCATCTGTCTCCGTCATCATCAGATACCGTCTGACTTCCATTATTTATGCTCAGTTGTCTCTGTGTCTATGCTGCTCCTTATAACTCAGAAGTGATTAGGTTTAGGATACACCCTGCACGGATACGGCTTCATTAACATAACAAAGATGATCCTATTCCCAAATGTAATTACATCCACAGGTGTGTTGTTGTTGTTAGGTGTCTTTGCGTTGGTTTCGACTCAAAGCGACCACATATGACAGAGTAGAACTGCCCCATAGAGTTTTCTTGGCTGTAATCTTTACAGAAGCGGATTGCCAGGTCTTTCTCCCATGGAGCCATTGGGTGAGTTCGAACCACCAACCTTTTGGTTAGCAGCCAACATCTTAACTGTTGTGCCACCAGGGCCCCTGACTTTGGTGGACACAATTCAATCCATAACAAATGGATCAAGTGGACACTTCAGAAAGCAGCCAGGCTTGGGCCATCTTGCTGAAGCCTACCCACAATCACAGGCTGGCAGAAGAAATCCCTGCAGCAAGAGACCTGTGTGCGAGCTGCCAAGGCAGAAAGAGGTAAGAGCAGAGCTCGCATGTCAGGAACTATGCAGTGGGAATCCCACCAACAACCAAGCCAGGAGGGAATCATACTGGGCAGCGAGAGTCATTGCCTCTCCCATTTCCCTCTTCTTCTGCCTCAAACTTGGAGTCTCTAAGAGCAGACAACACACACACTTCCCACCCCAGATCCAGCGGCGGAGGCCTGGCTGGTCCTGGGGATGGAGGAGCTGACCATCAAATTGGATTAAAGTTTCAAACTGGCCCAGCCAAACTGGACTTTTTATACTGGAAAATGGCAGGAAAGCTATGGCACCTACCTACATGAGATGTCTTGAAAAGGCAAGAAAAGAAGACTTCCGCTAGTGCCTGGAGGGCAGTGAATGGAAAAAAAATAAAAACAATTTCTTGCTGTCCTCTCTTGAGTTCAGGCTGTTCAATGAATCATCTAACTGAAATAAATTCTGGAAGCAGGATATTATAAACGTGGATACCTCAGACCTCTTACTTTCGGAAGTTGCTGGGTCCAATTTGATGGCTTACTGCTCAGCATGAACTGTTTTATGATTCAACATTTGCAAGAGAATTAATTATGAATGAGAAACAGAGTGATCTGCAACACGCCTCTTTAGGACATTCTTTTGGCTTGAAGTATGGAGAATTCACAAGAAGGAAACCCTAATGTGAACTAATTGACGCGTCTTGCATCACTGCTTTGTAATGTATCTAAGATGAACCTATTTTCGTCTGAATATCTAAGACCATATTTCTTATTGAAGAATGTTTTTCTTTTCAAATGTAGAATGTATATTTCCCCTTCAAAAAAGGAACTCAAAGGAAAGTTTAAAAAAAAGGCGAAAAGAAAATCCTAGTTGATTGTTACCATAGCAATAGCTACACGCATAATGCGAACTACAAAGATGAGTTCCACTGTGGGGGTCATTTCATTCATCAGATGGGAGGTATCCAGAAGCATGTGTACTCATAACCAATAACCAGAGCCCCAGCCTGTGTCTGGGTGGCCTCTGTAGTTACCCTAAGTGCAATCACTGCTTTACTTTGAATCAGAAGCCTCTTGTCTCTCACAGAGCTCCACAAGGCAGTGAGCAGTAACATCCCCCTCTTTCTTTCCCACTCCACTTTAGAAGAGTCGACAAAAGCTGTGCTTTACTTGCTGGAACTAAAAATAACTCATTTGTGAGTTTTGTTACCACGACTTAATCCTTCAAGGTAAAGGTAAAATAAAATTACATTTCCTGATGGTGAAATTATATAGGAGGAGGCAGGCAGGTGTGGAGAAAGATCTTTTGCTCAGCTGCAGTGCACTGCTCTTCTGACTAAATATAATGGAGTGATGAAAGATCACCTTTGTCACTTATTAGCTGGATAACTGTATCAGACTCACAGGTTATTTCTCCTGCCCCATCCCTCCCCTGAGTTATGAAGAGCGAAAAGGAGAAAGGGAATAGTATAAAAACCAGTTCTAACCAGGAAAAAAGGAGCAAGTTCAACTATTTACTACAGAAGGCATTTAATGAAAGTCACGGCTGAACAGGTATTGGAGGCTGAGAAGCCACACAGGCATATTGAGATTCAGAGACCAGCAGCCACAGGTGGCACTACCACCCTTAGGCTGAAGAAGCAGCTGGAGGAGGGGGTATTACCACTAGGAAGACCAGTAGTCTGGTTTGCCCAGAACTTTCTCAGTTTTAGTATTGAACATCCCATGTCCTGGGAAATGCCTTAGTCCTGGCAAACTAGGGCAGTTCGTTGTTTTCATGGTCCAGGGCAAGGACCCACAAAAGCTAAAATTCAATGGCCTGTCTATCAGGAACTGGAACCACAGAGGAGAAACAGCAGCTGCCGGAGAAGCTACCCCAGGCAGAGAAAGCGGAAGAAATACCCTGGCTTCTTCCTCATCCCCACCCTCCATTTTCCTGCCTGTATCTCCTATTAGCCCAATCCAGCAGTAAATCAGCTGATATGGTAACCTGGGAAACGCAGCTTCCCTTCCCCTACAGAGCAGAACCGGGAAAGTTTACAGAATGGATCTGAGGGCAGACAGGTGCAGGCTTGGCCCTACTACCATGGGCAAGCTGCTTCACCTCCTTTGTTTTCTGTGCAGTGGTGACATAGTAAACAGCTGTGGAAAAAAAAAAAAAAATGCCAAATGCCCAGTATACATCCTGGCACATTGTAGCTATTTGATGTATAGTAGAATGGTAGGAAATATTTCTGAAATATTAACCATTGGTTTTTATACTGGTATTTCTCCTCTTTGATCTACTGAGGGAGAGATGGGGCAAGGGAAATAGCCTGTGAGTTTCTTCCTCGCTTTTGTCTTTCAAAAGTTTAGGCCTTCAGGGGATGAAAAGCCAATGCAAAATGCTTGAAAGAAGGAGGTTTGAGGAGAGTAAGAATTTCTTCCAAGCCTCCCCAACTCCCAAAGCATAATACTTGATAAAGATTCCCAGCAAAGGATTAGGAGAGATTTGGAGGAGAAGCAATAACCACCTTGGCTCTGGTGGATGCTAGATTAAAGGACCCTGTGGCCTCCTTCTGGCCAAAGCCTTGAGTTGACTCCAAAACCTAAGATAGGATTCTGGGATTTGAGAAGAGAAGGGAATCTGTGTTCTTCTTGCTCCCTGGGTAGATCCACAGTTGAAGGACAATGCTGAGAGAGGAGGTGGCTGATGATCAGTGATAGACTCCTCCTGGATATTCCCAGGACCTGGCAAGAACCCTGGTGTAGCAAAGGGAGCAACAAACAGGAACGAGATACCTCAGGAGCAACGAGTGAAAGGTCATAACTATATTCTTTCTCCCTGAATTCCAGCTTAAAGCTTTTAAAGTAGAGATTGTGTGGAGAAAGCACTGTGGATCTCTGTGACAGAAACTCGACTGATGGACATTCAATGTAGTCACAAATAATGTGCTGTTTATAGGAGGAGGCTAGGCTGAGGTTTGATTTGCGGTGGACATCTGTTACTTTTGACGCTCAGTCTCTGCACCCAGGCTAAGCCAGTCCATATATTACAAACTGCGCATGATTACTTCAGGAGTGAACATTGGGAAGCAGAATCTGTTTTCTGACTGAGTGAAGGTTACCATGAAACTCCACGTGGAGACAGAGATAATGCGAAACTAGAAACCAAGCAAATCAGGGCCTGGTGACATCATTTGGACCCCTAGACTGAGCTGTACCTGAAATTGGTTCTATCCCTGAATTTCCAGTTTTTTGAGCCAATATATTCCTTTTCTTGCTTAAGTCTATTAGTGTTGCGTTTTCTGTCACTTATAGCCAAAAGAGTCCTAAGTGGTACACGATGTAACCACTTTATCTACTACCCTACCTGACCTTGTGTAAGTGACTTAAGGTCCTGAGCCTCAGTTTCCTCAGGAGGATTAAATAACGTAATAAATGTAGCACCCTCAATTCTAGGGCACTCAACAAATATTCATTCTCTATACAGTATTGCCTATTGTTAGAGAGTGTGGGTTTTGGAGATGACCACCTGAGCTCAAATCCTAATCTTATTTACTAGCTGTGTGACTTTGAACAAATTATCTTCTCTATACCCTAGCTGTTTTATATGCAAAATTGAGATAGCATTAATATTTGCCTTAGAGCGTCATTGTGTGTATTAAATGAGTTAATACCTGTTAAATGCTTAGAGTCATATAGTCAAATTCAAAAACATGTTGGCTACTGCTACAAATGATAGCATTTAGTCTCTCACATAGTAGATGCTTAATTAAATAATTATTGTTTAATTTGGCTGATGAGAAGTTTTGGTGATGTAGTGGATATGCAACTAGATTTGAAGTCAGAAGACCTTGGCTCGTGCCCCACCTCTGCTACTCACCTGTTCCTTGACCTTTTATAATTCACTTATAAAATTGACTCTGGATCTCAGAGTACTGGGGTTACTATTACTGTTACTTTTGCCTGTAAAATGTAAATATTCTTCTTTGGAAAATACAGCTTTTTGTCCCGCGACATAGATCCCATGTTCTTGATAGAGTGGTGGCCTTGAAACAGGATAATTTTAGAACCACTGTTAAACCAGCTGTGCCCAACCTGGAAGATAATTAAAATCACAATAAACAGATTTTAAGGCCCACTGCCATAGATCCTCCTTGAGTAGGGCTGTGAGTGAGGCCTGGGAGTCTGTATTTTTGAACAATTCCTCAGATGATGCCAATGATCAGCTAGGCTTGGGAACCATTGTACAAGGGGCTTGATAACTTATAGATAAATCTGAATTTAGCAATATTGCCTTAAAGATCATAAACATTTTAGATAAAGAATTTTTAAAATATACATAATAATAGAATAATTAACCTAGTTCTATCCATTTATCACATATTTTCCAAATCTTTTGGTGTTTTTGGGTCTTGGCAATTTGGTGAAGGCTATACACTTTGTAAAACAGCTGAAATTAGAAACTGGGTTTTGACTTCCCTTTTCCTTTCCCTTTCCCCATACTGTGATCTTAGAACAGGGCTTCCACATCCACATGAGATGTACTATTTGCTTCCAGAAATAAAAAAGCAAGATTTTGACTGAACATTGTTCTCAGTTCTCTAGTTTCAGCAAAGACAGCAGAGAGGGGCATTGCTTTTGTCTCCCTCGTGTATTCTGCTCTAAACTCAAGGATGAATGGCTACTCTGAAGGGAAGGAGGCTAATACTTACTGAATGCTGATTATATAACCTAATTTGTTAGTTAGCACTGAGGGCTACAAAGAGGGTTCAGACACTGACTCTCTTAGGGAGATCCTATTAGAGTAAGTTTTGTGTGGCATAGCAGGGGTTCTGTGAATGTTTATCCTGCTATTTCTGCTACCAGGCTTCAAAAGTGTCCATATGCCATGTAGCATTACATTTTCCACACGTATTTCACCTTTTCTTAAGGGCAAAACGTGGAGGATAAGACAAATGGATGAATAATCACTTGGTTTATGTGATGAGCAAAACAGATTCCTGAGCCCTTTTTCTGTTTATTCAAATACCAAATTTGTTTCTTTAAAAAGAAAGCATACTTCAAAAATAGCTTTGTAAGGCATTCTTGTAATATATACAGAGCATTCTACTATAGAATTTCTGCTATAGTCTTACTCATTGGTAATAGATCTCTTAATGAGCCTATTTTTAAGAATCGTTATCAAGCAAGCCTATTATTACTAAAAGCTACTGACACTTCGTACAAACTGTCTGACAAATGGTTCCATTTAGGTGTAATTTATTTCATCTATGTCTTTATATTTTGTTTTAGTTGTAATTATTAAAACTGCCATCTAATTCCATATATCGTTTTCGTTTCTATAATGAGGAAGCCTATTTAACTAGTACAATGGTGAAAATGTTCTTTATAGTAGTTGATAACCTCTTCAGGAAATATTAATCAACACAATGCATTCATGAATATAAATGCAATCTTTTAATAATTTTCAAGAATAATTTGGTTTTATGAAAGAAATCAGAATCTTATATGCCCACAGGGCCTTTTTGTCTTGCACAAATAACATAAGTATTAAATGTAATTCTTTAAATACAACTTTTTATGCACTCCCTTTTTTGAAACAGTGGAGTAGTAAAAAGAAAATGAGAGTCAGAAGACCTAAGGCAATGTCCTCTTGTAACTGGCAGAGATTTTTTAAGCAGCTTCACCTCTTTACAACTCAGTTTCCTCAGTTTTGAAAACGGGGAGATAATCCTGCATATTTTAATGGGAGGATTAAGTGACATAATTTATGTGAAAGTGCCCTGTAAAACTCTTTATAAATGTTAAAGATTATAGTCACCTCATGAAGTTTCATAAGCTGGTTTGGCATTCCAGAAGATAAAAGGCTCCTTACCTTTGTGCCACATTATTATTATCCCAATAATGTCCTGATGCATTGTACTTTTTGTTATCCCAATGTCAGTTAACATGTATTATTTATTTTATCCTCTGTTTGTCCTTCTGTCTCGTAGAGTAGATTTTATTTTTGTTGTTCTATGAAAGAAAAGACAAAAGGAAATATTTAGTTGACAGTCATTTTACCATCTCAATCAGAGTCCAGGCCAGGACTTGGAGACCAGGACATCAGAGGTAGCAGCCCAGTGCTCTTTTCTCAAGACCTCCTGTCTATGGGAGCTAGCACTCTACTCCAAATGATTTCCTAGGTGCAGAGTTAAGAAAAATAAAAAGCTGGGATGTGACTATTTGATTTTATGGTGTGAGGGGATGTCTTTTCTGGGACACCAGGTAGCCAGAGGTAGAAAAACAGGGGGAACACTGGCTCCTTGGCACTGGCTGTCCCTTTTCCCTGGCGAGTGGGCGTGGACAGAGCCAGAAGAGCTAAGGTCTGTACTGCGTAGAGTGAACATGTAAGTTCTTCCCAAATATTGATAACCAATTGTTGTTGAGTCAACTCTGACTCATGGTGGCCCATGTGTGTCAGAGTAGACCTGTATTCTGTAGGGTTTTCAATGGTTGGTTTTTTGGAAGTAGATCACCAAGTTTTTCTTCCAAGGCACCTCTAAATTGACTCAAACCACCAACATTTTGGTTAGCAGCTGAGCACATTAACTGTTTGCATCACAAGTCAAGTAAAAAAGGAACGTGAGAAGCACAAAATGAAGCCTGTATCATGGCATCACCAGTAGCAGCACACACCTACTAGATACTTTGAGAGGCCTTAGGAGGCAGATAGGAGGCAAGTGGCCTCCACTCGTGCTATGCAAGCTGGGCTGCTCATCATAGGATCAAAGAAGAATCATTGGATTTTATCTCATGTTTGGAGTCTTCAGTGATGATGCTGCAGTTACCACAGGCAGAAGGTTAGGGCAATGTCTCTAGAGTGGTTGAAGCGGGGATCTAGTCCAATACTAAGTATAGAATGAGGGCAGAGGAAGTTCCAGTATTTCCAAGAGTAGGGTTTTATAAGTGGAAGTGATGGAGGAGGTCATCCAGGCAAGCTAGGAAAGACCCTAATAATAAAAGGATGGAGCACCACGTCTCAGAACAATGAGGATTGTGGGGCACAGAGGGGTTTGCAGTCATCAGATTGTAGAAGACTTGAGAGTCTGGTTAAGCCAATTACTTAATCTGCTGCTTTATTTTACCAGAGTATAGTTTCATCATAGTTCCTTTGAAAATATTACTGGCCCTGTCTTTTTATTCAGCGAGTCAGGAGAAGGGAAAAGTTCCCTGTGGGGATATGTGCCATTAAAATATGGATGTATAAAGGCCTGTATGCTGCACAACATGTTGAGACTTGTCCCCAACATGTTGAGACTTGTCATGACTTGTTTTTCCAAACCCGTTACTGATTGGCTTGTTTACCTGA
>NW_004443938.1:43797846-43834341 GCF_000243295.1 Trichechus manatus latirostris
TGGTCTAGTAGCCAATCAGTTGTGGCAAATGGATGTAACACACTATCCTCCCTTTGGGAAACTTAAATATCTTCATGTGTCCATAGATACATGTTCTGAGTTTCTTTATGCTACAGCCCTTTCTGGGGAACGTTCTACTCATGCCTGTCGTCACTTTACCCAAGCCATTGCAACTATGGGATGCCCCCAAGCCCTTAAAACTGATAATGGTCCTGCATATACTTCTGCTAAATTTCAACAATTTTGTGCCACTTGGAATATTCTTCATACTACTGGCATTCCTTATAACCCTCAAGGGCAAGCCATAATTGAACGTGCCATCATACTCTCAAACAGCTCTTAAATAAACAAAAGGGGAGAGATGATGGGTCTAGAGTATGTGACCAGAGTGAAAGACTTGCCAAAGCTCTGTTTATCTTTGACTTTTTATCGGTTGCCAAAGATGGTCGTACTGCTGCAGAACGACATTTTATCCCCTCTGACACCCGATCTCGCCCACAGGGTCCTCTATAAAGATCTTCAAAATCCCTCCATCTGGCAAGGACCTGTAGAATTATTAACCTGGGGGCGAGGCTATGTGGCTGTTTTGTCTCCTACAGGCCACTTTGGATTCCTGCTCGACTAGTAAAACCATATCATGACCCAGCGACAGCCACCACCCTTCCTCTGGCCAGTCGATCTAATTCCAGAGTGACAACTGACACCATCACCCCCTCCCCTGGGGAAGAAGAATGAACAACAGAGCTCTGCAATACCGGTAACATGGGGAGGGCTGAAAGCCCTCTCCTCCAAAGCTGAACATATCCTCTCAACTACAGGTGCCCCACTTACACCTGAAAATCTATTTCTAACTATGGTCTCCTTTGTGACTTTCAATTCTCAACAGGATGTTTAATAGTCTTATGCCTCCTTATAGTCATCCGATGTCTCTACTCTCTGAAGACCTCCCATCACCAACAGAAGTCAGCCTTCTGCGCCTGGACTGTTTGCTACCAGTTACCTAAACAGGAGACGGGAAAAATAAAGACCTCCTCTTAAGAAGGCCCTTCCTATGCTATTATTTTGATAATAAGTAATTACCTGTATTTTGTTAATCAGTAAGTTCCCAATGAAAATTTGTTATGTGTAAACTCCTCTATATTTTCTGCTTCTCCTAGTTAAATGCTTCTGTATAGATAGATTTCTAAGTTAGATGATTCCTTTTCAATTGATAGTGAATTTATGTAAATAATTGTTTGTTTGATTGTTAATGAATCTTTGAGCCTTTTTAAATCTTTAAGCCTTTAAGAATAATAATCTTAGTGAATGTTAAAAGATAGTGAATAACTTACAAAAAGAGAGTCAGAGAAAACCCATGGGTCCAACAATCAGGATATTACTAGTGCAGAGGATTATATTATCCTCATAAGACCATCCTCTATTGTCTTACACACCTGAAAGGCACATTGAGTCCCCCGCTCCAACTTTGTGTCTGATAAGAGCAATGCTCTTGCTTAGTAACCTGGTGAAGAACCAGATGGTATCCGGTGGAAAACCAGCACCGTGAGTTTAAAGAGCCTGCCATGGCCACCATCTAAGAGCACTAAGCCCAGGCATTAAGTACAACCTGGTGAAAAACCAGATGGTATCCGGTGGAAAACCATCACCGTGAGTTTAAAGAGCCTGCTATGGCCGCCATCTAGGCGACTAAGTCCAGGTGTTACTCATAGCTATGCTACTTCTCCTCCTTAAACATATGGAGTGTGCCCCAGCTGTAGCTGGGCTCACAAGGACTCACAAGGACTCACTAAGATGCCAGGCCCTGAAGTGTGGAGACAGTAGCTGAGATAATCTTGGACTTTACCTTGTAGAGAAAATTTTACTTTATCCTAACGGGCATTTGTTGGACCACTGAAAATACTCTTAATTCTTATTCCATTAACTAAACAAAAGGGGGGAAATATGGGGATATGTGCCATTAAAATATGGATGTATAAAGGTCTCTATGCTGCACGACATGTTGAGACTTGTCCCCAACATGTTGAGACTTGTCACAACTTGTTTTTCCAAACCCGTTACTGATTGGCTTGTTTACCTGAATTCCTCCTCCTTTGCCTGAAACTTATTGTTATTCACCCAAAGCTCATTGTTCCGTTATTAGCTTCACTGTTTGCTGTATTGACTATAAAATAAACTCCTGGGACTGAAGCTGGGTTCGACTCCTCAGAGTGACCCTCCTGGCCCCACTTCTCTGTAAGAGTTGTGGCATTGCTTATTGTCTCTGCCGCCCTGACAACCATTGCCGCTGCGACAAGTAACCCCTCCCACTACATTATATGGATCAAAGTGCTTCCTTCTCTTGTTTGTGTCTTTCTGTTGGAGCCATCCACTTATTATCCTTTAATGTCCCTCTGTTGTGTTGGATTTTTATGTGACACATGGTCCATCAGCTACATAAGGTAAAAGGCTATTTTCCTGAGGAAAGGAAATCTCAAGGACCAACTGTGTAAACATAGGAATGTATATTTAATCCAACTTGACATGGCCTTCAAAACCATCGGGTTTTTACAGCTGTGCCGCTATTTCCTATCAAGACCAAGTAGCTCATTCTATGGCTCAGCCACGGGAGACATTTTGTTCTTTCTTATTAAGTTGCAAATAAAGGCACTTAACTCCCAGTTCAATATGCCTTGAAAGTAACCTGCCAGGTTGACCTTCCACATTTTCCATCTAGTGTCTCTTTAGCTACCCACACACTGATGCTCCCTAAGACAGATTATTTCTTTTTTGTAAATAGCTTTCTCTTTCTTATCATCCTTGTGGCCCTCCCTACCATACTTCAATATAGCAACTTTTACCAACAAATGACAGAATTTATTTTATAGATGAGAACACTAAATATGAGGGACATTTGTGAATATCGTGCCTCTTCTCATGGCTCACAAGTAACAATTCAGTGCTTTCTCCACCACCCCATGCTGACTATAATTATCTGCCAATCACTCATTAGATCTGAAACTTTTATGAAATTTTTGCTTGTGTTATTTTCTCTAAAGAGAAAAAGAAGTCAAAATTTACACTAAAATCAGAGGTGAAGAGGGACTAGCCCTACAAGATACCAAGACATTAATTATAAAATTATAGAAATCATAACAGCATGGTCTTAATTCAGGGATAGACTAATGTAATTGGTTAAATCGAGGTACAGAGTCATATAGATATGACATTACAAAGCAATGGGGAAAGAATTTAATAAATAATTCTGGGAAAACTAGGTTTCACATGGGAAGAATGTAAACTTGGATTCCTACCTCAAACAATTCACGGAAATGAATTGCAAGTGTATCAAAGACCTAAAGTAAGAAACAAAAAAATTTAAATTTATGGGTATTGGAGAATGTCCCTATGACCTTAGACTGGGGAAAGGGTTCTTAAAAATATCCAAACATAAATTCAAATGCATTAAAATTTAAAAATTCTTCATAATCAAAGATACTATAGACAGAGTTCTATGACAAACCATAGACAGACGGAAGTTATTTGTAACACATAAACCCCACAGATTATTAATATCAATATCAGACTATATTTAAAAAAACTACTAGAAATCATTTTAAAAAATTCACAAACACAACATCATTTACATTAGCACCAAAATATAATGAAATACTTACGTATAAATCTAAAAAAAAGTACAAAACCTATATGAAAACAACCACAAATTCTGATGAAAGAAATCAAAGAGGATCTAAATAAGTGGAGATACAGTACATGTTCACAGATAGGAAGACCCAATATTGTTAAAATGTCAGTTCTTCTCAATTTGATCTATAGATTCAATGTAATCCCAATAAAAATTCCCGAAAGTTACTTTGCGGATATCAACAAACTGATTCTATAACTTACAAGGAGAGGCAAACAGCCAGGAATAGCTAACGTAATACTGAAGAAGAGCAAAGTCAGAGGACTGACACTACCTGACTTCGAGTCTTACTATAAAGCTACAGTAATTAAGACACTGTGGTACTGGCAAAAGAATAGACAAATAGATCAATGGAATAGAATGGAGAGCCCAGAAATAGATTCACAAAAATATGGTCAACTGATCTTAGAGAAAAGAGCAAAGTCAATCCAATGAAGAGAGGATAATCTTTTTCAACAAAAGGAGCTGTAACATCTGGACATCCACATGCAAAAAAACAAATCTAGAAACTAACCCTACACCTTCAGCAAAAATTAAAATGGCTCATACACCTAAAAGTAAAACACAAAACAACAAAACTTCTAAAAGATAACACAGAAGAAAATCCAAGCAAACTTGGGTTTGACAATGAGTTTTTAGATACAACACAAAATGCATGACCCATGATAGAAAAAAATTGATAAGTGGGACTTCATTAAAGTTAAAAACTTCTGCTTTGTAAAAGATACTGTTAAGAGAATGAAGAGACAAGCCATAGACTAGGAGAAAGTATTTAGAAAACATATCTCTGATAAAAGACTTGTAGCCAAAATATACAGAGAACTCTTAAAACTCAACTTTAAGAAAACTAAGAACCCAGTTAAAGAGTGGGCAAAATATCGGAACAAATGACTCACCAAAAAAATGTACACAGATGGTAAATAATCATATGAAAAGACGTTCAACATCGTATGTCGTTAAGGTATTGCAAATTAAAACAACAATGAAATACTATTACAGACCTATAGGAATACTAAAATTTGGAACTCTGACACCATCAAATGCTGGTGAGGATGTGGAGCAACAGGAACTAGGCACAGTCAATTTGGAAGACAGTTCGGCAGTTCCTTACAAAGCTAAAAACAATTCTACCATACAGTGCAGCAACTCACCCAAGTGAGTTGAAAACTTATGTCAGCACAGACATATGCATGCAAATATTTACAGCAGCTCTATTCATAATTGCCAAAAGTTAGAAGCAACCAAAATGTCCTTCAATAGATGAAGGAATAAATAAATGTGGTACATCCATACAGTGGAATGTTATCCAGCAATGAAAGGAAATGAGCTACCAAGCCACAAAAAGACATGAAGGAATTTTAATTGCATGTTGCTAAGTGAAAGAAGTCAGTCTGAAAGGGCTACATACTGCATAATTCCAACTATATGACATTCTGGAAAAGGCAAAAAGACAATAAAAGATCAGTGATTGCCAGGCTCTGGGGGGCAGGGTGCAGAAGTGGAGAGGGATGAATAGATGGACCACCGGGGATGTTTGGGTAGTGAAACTATTCTGTATGATACTGTAATGGTGACTACATGACATTATGCATTTGTCAAAACCCATAGAACTGCCCAACACGAAGCGTGAACTCTAAACTATGAACTTTAGTTAATATGTATCGATGTTGGTTCATCAATTGTAACAAATGTACCACACCAATATAAAATGTAATAATAATAGGGGAAATTGTAAGCAAGGGGAGTGATAGTATTTTGGAACTATCTGTATTTTCTGCCCAAATTTTCTGCAGACCTAACAAAAAATAAAGTCTATTAATTAAAACACACACACACAAATAATCCAATAGAAAAATGAGCAACACATATGAATGGCCAATTGACAAAAAAGAAAACACAAATGGCCAGTAGACTTATGAAGAGATATCACCCTTACTATAAACTAAAATACAAATTAAAACCACAAGAAGATACAATCTCACACATTTCAGATTGCTAAATGGACTGCATCAGCATTGGAAGAAGACTCATTAACAATCTGAGTTATGCAGATGACACAACCTTGCTTGCTGAAAGTGAAGAGGACTTGAAGCACTTACTGATGAAGACCAAAGACCACAGCTTTCGGTATGGATTACACCTCAACATAAAGAAAACAAAAATCTTCACAACTGGACCAATAAGCAACATCATGATAAACGGAGAAAAGATTGAAGTTGTCAAGGATTTCATTTTACTTGGATCCACAATCAACACTCATGGAAACAGCAGTCAAGAAATCAAAAGATGCATTTCATTGGGCAAATCGACTGCAAAAGACCCCTTTAAAGTGTTAAAAAGAAAAGATGTCACCTTGGAGACTGAAGTGCACCTGACCCAAGCCATGGTATTTTTAATCGCCTCATAAGCATGCGAAAGCTGAATAATGAATAAAGAAGATGGGAGAATTGACGCCTTTGACTTGTGGTGTTGGTGAAGAATACTGAATATATCATGGGCTGCCAAAAGAACTAACAAATCTGTCTTGGAAGAAGTACAACCAGAATGCTCCTTACAAGCAAGGATGACGAGACTACGTCTTACATACTTTGGACATGTTATCAGGGGAGACCAGTCCCTGGAGAAGGACATTATTCTTGGTAAAGCAGAAGGTCAGTGAAGAAGAAGACCCTCAACGAGATGAATTGACATAGTGGTTGCAACAATGGGCTCAAGCATAACAATTGTGAGGATGGTGCAGCACCGGGCAGTGTTTCGTTCCGCTGTACATAGGGTTGCTACGAGTTGAAACTGACTGGATGGCATCTAACAACAACAACAAAAATTTTAAAGTTTAACGTTCCTAAGTATTGGCCAGGGAAGATGTGGAACAACAGGATCTCTTGTACACTGCAAGTGGGACTCTAAACTGGTACAGCCAGTTTGCACAACAGTTTGGTAGTATCTAGTTAAGTTGAAGATGCACATACCCTCAAACCACTAGTTATATTCTTAAGACTATTCCCTGGAGAAATTCTTGCTCATATATATACACACAACAAAACAAATACAAAAATGTTTACAGGAGGATTGTCTGTAGAGCAAAAATTTGGAACTTGCCTAAAAGACTCTTAACAGAAGATTAGATAATTAAATTGTGATATCTTCACAGAACACAATATTGTGCAACAATGAAAGCTAATGAATGAACTAGAGGTAATTAAATCAACATAAATAAGTCCCCTAAACATAATGTAGTTATGCTTAAGCATAACAATGATTGCAAGGATGGTGCAGGACAGGGCTGTGTTGCATTCTGTTGTACATAGGATCACTATGAGTCAGAACCAACTAGGTGGCACCTAACAACAACAGCAACAAACAAAATGTTGAGTGAAAAAAAGAAATTTGAAAAATACCCACAACACAGTAGCATCTATATAAGGTTTAAAACATGCAAAATAGTACAATATAATTTTATATATGTACATGTGTATTACAACCATAAAGAAATAGGGGATGGGATTTTAAAGTTGTACTCAAGGACTTTCAAGGTCTGGGTAGCACTTTATTTTTTAAACTGAATGATGGATATGTCTGTAATATTTCATAATGACTTTGTTAATCAGCAGGAAGACATACAAGTACGGATAACTTTTACTGAGTACATTGTAAGTGCTAGATGATACGCTTTCTGTTTTTATATATATGTTATTTATTAAATTCTCATAGCAATTCCTCTCATAATCTCATGGATCACAAAAGAAACCATTCTATATTTACATTCTGAAATACAATCCACACTGCCAGTGTTAGAATGAAATTACCAATGTACTGGGCAATCAGTGTCCTGGATTCCAGTCCAGCCAGTGCCTTGACTAACTCTGTGGCCTGAACAAGTTACACTCTCTAGGTCTGCTTCCTCATTTATAAAATGAGAGGGTTGAACCAGATATTTTCTTAAATCTCTTCCATGATCATTTTGTATGTTACTGTCTTAGGCTGGGTTCTCTAGAGAAGCAAAACCAGTAAAGTGTATAAATATATAAAAGAGATTTATATCAAGGAAAGGCTCATGCGGTTGTAGAGGCTAGAAAATCCCAAGTCTGTAGGTCAGGCTGGAGGCTTCTCCTGATTCACATAGCTGCAGGGGCTGGCGAATTCAAGATCAGCGGGTCAGACAGCAGGCCTCTGGCTCACAGGCTTCAGAGACTGACGAATCCTAAGATCAGCAGGTAAGTCCAAAGAACTGGATATCAGATGAACAGGAGCCAGCTGCAGGATTCAGAGAGAGTAAAAGCCCCTGAGCCTAGCCAAAAAGTCTACCTATGTTGGATGCAGGCCACACCCCCAAGGAAACTCCCTTTCAACTGATTGGCTACTCACAGCAGATCCCATCATAGAGGTGATCACATTATATCAGATCTCATCATGGAAGTAATTACATCATTATACAACTGCCAAACTACACCATAACTGCCACACCACTGAGATTCCTGGCCCAGCCATGTTGACACACAACCTTGATGATCACAGTTAGGTTACTGATTCTAATAATTATATTCTCTCTCACAAATATTTTAATTTTGTTTTTAAAAAATAAAGCATAAATATTTACAGAAAACTCTTAAATGGAAGTAGTAACTTGTTGGTGTCAAATAACTAGAGTATTAGAATGATAGTACAGTCTAATAAAATATGCCTGTGGTAAAATATGTAGAAAAGTACTTTTCCTAAATATAGATTTGAAAAATCTATTCATACTTTAACTGACTCAGATTCTAATTAAGCAGATTTTGCAGGGTCAGATTCTTTTTTCTGCACTGTATCACTATACAGTAAAATTGCATTATTACTATAATTGGGAGAACTGGTCACAATGGTTTTTCTATTTGAAAAGGACTCTAGTTCACATGATCTCATCACCACAAAGCAAGACATTTCTATAAAATGTCCTTAAAAACAGCCAACTAGTCTTTCCCTGCAGTTTTTTTTTTTTTTTGCTGTATTTTTCCTTTTATTAATATGTAATTTTGTGACATAATTATGGGGTGTATAAACACGTAAACTAGTTGCTGTGAAGTTGATTCTGACTCATGGCAACTCTATGTGTGTCAGAGTAGAACTGTGCTCCATAGAGTTTTCAGTGGCTTATTTTTCAGAAGATCACCAAACCTTTCTTCCAAGGCACTTCTGGGTAGACTTAAACTACCAACCTTTCAAGTAGCCACTGGGACCTGCTGGGACCTGCTGGGACCTAATGTTCTAGCATCCCGATCTCTCCCAAGATGCCCATGTAGGAAGCCCAGCACAGTATCAACACCCCCAAATACACACATCAATGTGTCTTGGTACTGCGCTGCACTGCACAGCAGCTTAGAACTTACACACACACACTTAGGGTTTAGGGAGAGTGAAGAGAAAAACTACAAAAATGCCTCTAAAGAATATCTCTATCCTACCAGCCTGACATATGATATCTCAGAGCCCCAAATGAAACTGATTTATGAAAAATGGAGAAAAATGATACTTCTTACATACCTATACTTGAGATTTATAACTGTCACACTTATTATGCCTCCTCTGTAGGTAACAGGAATATTTAAGAGAATGTCCTTCCTTTTTTGATATTAAAAGTCTCCTCTTTTCTCTTGACAGATAAAGCTACAGGACTAGATGTGGAATTCAGCCAGTGAAAATCGTTTGTCTCTCTTGTTCCTGGAGAAGAATTAAGTTCGCCATCTGCTTCTAAGAAAACCTTCCTTTAATGGAAAGAGTCAAAGGGAAAAAAAAAAAAAAGCATTTGGCTCTGTGGTTAACAGTGATTTTTCAATGTGAACCTGTAGATAATAAATGAGAGCTCTATTCCAGTTTTTAAACACCTTTTAAAGCAATTTTAAAGGTAGAGGGAACAATAGAAGAAATATAATCCTGTTTTCCACCCCAGGGGAAATTCACCTCCTCAGGGTTTCTGTCAGGTGATCGAAGAACACGTCCAGTTAGAGAATCTCATTCCTCCCAAGACATGCCATTTTATTAATAACATAAGTAGTGCTAAGCCAAAGCCTTTCTTAATTTTTTTGAGCCTAAGCATTATGGATTGAATTGTGTCCCCAAAAAACATGTGTTGTGACTCCTAACCCCTATACCTGTAGTTACACTCCCATTTAGGAATGGGTTTTCTTCATTAAGAGGCCATATCAGTGTAGGGTGTGTTTTAAGCCAGTCACCTTTGAGATATAAAAAGAGCAGATTAGAACAGAGAAGCAAGCAGAGTTGGGAGAAGATAGATGCCATGCCACATGAAGATCACCAAGGAGCCAAGGAACAATCACCTTCCCCAAGAGCCAACAGAGACAGAAAGCCTTCCCCTAGAGCCAGCACCCTGAATTTGAACTTCTAGCCTCCTGAAATGTGAGAAAATAAATTTCTGTTTGTTAAAGTCACCGCCTGAGTGATATTTTCTGTTATAGCAGCACTAGATAACTAAGACACCAAGGAGTGGGTCAGGCATGAAATTCTACTGAATTCCATATATTTGATTTACATATATTCATTCAATGCATTTTTTATTGGCACTATTCGAGATACTAGAAATAAAGGAAATATTTTGAGACTCAGTTCTATGAAAGTTTTATAGCAGAGTGGTTAGGAATCTTTAAAATGAGGCTTATAATAATGACAACTTCAGAGAATTGTGAGGATTAAATAACATTCATCTAAGGCACCACAGTCTCTGGAACAAGGTAAAAGCTAAATAAATGTTAATTACTATTTTTATTATTATTTATGTTAACTAACTTTTTTCTGATTGTAGAAGAAAAATATTCTCATTGAAAAATCCAGAAAATGTCTAAAGAAGAAAATAAATATCTATAATTCAGAGAAAACTACTTTTCATTTTTTGTATTTATAAATATATTACATAGGATTATATCTTATGTAGAGTTTTATTTCATTTTATTCTCTTAAGCAGATAACAAGCATATTCTCATATTTATTAAAAATTGTGTGAAATAATCTTTAATACCTGCATGATATAATTATTTTCATGTACCATAATCTACTTAACTATTTCTCTACTGATAGATTATTTTGTTATTTTTGGTTTTTCTTCGCTTTTTTTTAAAGTAAGAATTGTGTATTGCCTGGATCTCTGCTTATTTTTTTAGTAGACATTCCTGTAAGTGGAATTACTGGGCCACAGACCATCATTTTTAAGACTGATAAATTATTTTCGGAAAGGTTGAACCACTGTCAACTTTCAGTTCCAGAGTATGAGATTTATGCTCTCACTGGTATTTTATTTCACCCTACCTTTCCCAGAATGTAGTCTTGATCATATTTTTATACTTTCCTTTTTTGAAGCATGAAAAATAACGGTTACCCATTTTAATTTGTATTTCTCTGATTTTCAGTGAATTTGGATTCTTTTCTTAGTCGTTTCTACTTACGTGAATTACCTGTTTGTGTCCTTGACTTATT
Organism: Trichechus manatus latirostris; assembly: GCF_000243295.1. Lineage (NCBI taxonomy): Eukaryota > Metazoa > Chordata > Mammalia > Sirenia > Trichechidae > Trichechus > Trichechus manatus. Next base: position 43,808,993 of record NW_004443938.1, read on the forward strand.
TTCTACTTGGAATCTTAGTGTTTACCTTACAGTTGTTCGTATATTAAGGATATTAGGCTCACATCATATCATAGCACATATCCCCCTCCCTTTTTCTTTATAGATTGTGATAGTTTTTGACATCAAGGTTTTTAACTGGTAAGTAGACAAACCTGTTGATCTTTTCCTTTGTGAATGCTTTAAATGTTTTATGCTTTTAAAAAGCAGATAAAAGAGCCAGCTAAATTTTCTTTATTTTGTGATTTCCATTTTTAAATCTAACTCTTTTAAATCAATTGAAATTTATCGAGTGGTATGGTGTGAGGTAAGGATCTAATATGATATTTTCCTGCAAAGAGCCATTTCCCCAGTATAATTTATTGACAAATACAACCATTCCTAATTCATTTATGACGCTTCCTTTATTTTATAGTAAAGTTTTTTTTATATATTAGAATTGTTTCTGTATTATTTTTTTGTTCTATTGATGTTTTTAAATCTTGATTCTATCACAAAGTCTCTAAGCTAGCTTTCCCAGTATTGCTTCATAACCATATAAGCTAAACATGACTTGTATCTTCATGTAAGTAAAACATCTAACAAGGCAAAATCATGTGGCATAACATTAGAAACTTCTCTTCAGCTTGACATGAATCCATTTACCAATACTTTTTGGACAAGATCCATTAATCAGCTAAAAATTTCTTTGCCTTTCCTGTGTCTGTATATATAACAGTCCGTACTAAAAATCCATTAATGCACAAGTATTTGTATGAACCATATACCATGCCAAAATGAAAACACTTTTTAAGTAATGAGTTCCTCTAAATACCAATCTAAAAGTTCTTACACAACTGTTAAGTATTTAGGATAATTTATATGTAATATTGTGGCTTCTTTTTTAAAAAGTGTTTTTTTAATTATAAAATAAATTTTTATTTTAATATTTAAAATGCATTCATTTATAAATATATGCAAATATGTTTCTATATTTTTAGAGAATACAGCAAAATGTGAAAAAATAAAATTAATCATAATACCATAATATAGAGGGGGGAAAAAACTACTGGTGATATTTTGGTATATTTCTAGCTTTTATGCATATGTTACACACATTTTAAAATAATGTTTATCTTTCTCTAATTATGACAGTAAGAAGGATCCCTGGTGGCCAGTGGTTAAGTGCTTGGCTGCTAACCAAAAGGTCAGCAATTCAAACCCACCAGCTGCTCCGAGGAAGAAAGATGTGGCAGTCTGCTTCCAAAAGGATTATAGCCTTGGAAACCCCACGGGACAGTTCTAGTCTCTCTCTCTCTCTCTCTCTCTACTATAGGGCCGCTATGAGTCCGAATTGACTGGACGGCAACAGGATGAGTTTTTCGTTCGGCATGACAGTAAGATATGTTCCTTGTATTAAACACTAAAAAGTATAAGGAAAATAAAAACCATTCCTAATCTCACAACCCATGGAATTTTATTCCTGCTTTTATTTATTAAATTGACATTCTAGCATATGCATGTTTCTACATTAATAAACTATAAATATCACACAGGTATGCGACATAATTTACTTAACTTCTCTGCTGCTGAACATTTAGGGTGTTTCCTAATGTTTGCACAATTTTAAACATTGTACAATGAACATCTTTGAACACAAAGGGTTTTTGTTAATTTATTTTTCAATTCATATTATTTCTTTAGGATCATTTCCTAGAAATGAATTACTTGTATTATCCTAAATAAAACACATCTACTGCCATATTGGTTTCCAGAAAGGTCATATCATTCCTTTCCCTCATTTTGCTTTCTATGTGATCACAAAATATCATTAATCTGTGTTTTTTGGAATGTACATTTTTTGGTAAATAGTAACTTATACCCATCTCTGGGCTTCCCTTCTGTGTCCTCAATAGATTTTACAACTTGTAGGCAGGCAATCACAGCTGTAAGTTCTTTTATTTCATCAGAGCCTGGAGAGTTAAACCCTTTAGACCAGTGCTTCTAAAAATATGAATCACCTGGGAATCTTGTTAAAACGCAGATTCTAATTCAGGAGGTCTAGGGTGGAACCTGAGAGTCCGCTTCTAAAAAGCTTCTGGGAATGTGCACGTGGTTGGTCTCCAAACCAAAGCCAAGTATTCAGATGCCTACTTGCTTTTTTATGAAATCTTGGCCTTCATTTCCCTCCTAGCTATTTTTGTCTTACTTTTCACAGTTTGAAAGTTATTCTTCTTGATGGAGAAAACTGAAGTAAAAAAAAGTTGAGACATGCTGCTTTCTGACTACTATATGTTAAAATTATACTACATAATAACAGATTGGCTCATAAGATAAAGAATATCATTCATGGATACCACGCTTCTTTAAAAAATCATCTATATGAGGCCAAATGGTCAACAATTACTCAGAAGCAAAGATGAGAAGGTAAGGGGGCAGGGAAACTGGATTACTGGAAATGGAACCACCAGAACAGAAAGGATGAGAATGTTGACACATTGTGAAAAATGTAACCAATGTCACTGAACAATTTGTGTAGAAATTGATAAGTGGAAACCTAATTTGCTGTGTAAACTTTCACCAACAACACACACAAAAAATTATTTAAAAAAATTATTCCGCATGACCCAAGAATTTACTCTCTTCTTTCCGTGATTTTTATTCTTCATATTATGACAGACTTCAGCTCCTTTTACTAACTTCTCTATTGTCCCTTTTATATTCTTATACTTGACTGTGTCCCTCCTTTTGCCATTTGTCAGTATACTTAAAAATTCCAAACAAGTCAGCCACTGTGAGTAGGCATGTTGGTTTTTCCAATGTTCTCACACATTCATTCTCCTCATTGCCATAATTGTATCATAGGATTTGTAGAACTACCCCTGCCCCCAAGCCTCTCTAACCATCTTCTCTTTTTCACTCTAACCACTTGCCAGTTCATTTTGAGTTTTTGGAAATCTGCTTTCACAAGATCTGGCAAGATCCATGTTTTTATATCCAGACTTTCTCTTCCTTAACTGTTACAACCCCTAAGATAGCATAGTCACCTATTCCCGAGATTTCTATCATTTGCACATCTTGAAACAGTTCTTCACTATTGGGATTGGTGAAAATTGCTATGTTGAGTGAAGGAGCTTACTTTGCAAAATGTAAAGTGCTTAATATATTACCTCCTGCTGGAAAGTGAGTCATTCCTCTTTTTCCTTCTTTAGTCTTGAAATAAGTCAGCAAAGCACATAAAAAATTATCACATATACTTTTAACAGGATAAGATTTTCAGATGCCAAATAGTTGAAATCCCTCTTCGTGCTACATCTTGCCTCCATGTCAGATCTCTGGTCTGCATTGGGAAGACATACATCTTTGCTGTGATACCACTTCTGTTTCTACAGTTAACTTCTTCTGCATATTCTTCTTTTATTCCTTACTTTAATTACTATTTTGTATTTTGCCTTTTACTTGTATGTATCATATGTACTTGATATCATATGTATTTTCCAAATATTTTTAATGGCTGTATTATATTTCATCAATTGGATGTTCAGTAATTTAAATGAACAGTTCACTATTGTAGGAAACTTGGCTTTCATCAAATGGCTTTTTGATTAACAATTTTGATTTGTATTATCATTCATATAGTTTTTCTGTATCTTAAATTGTGTTTCCTTAATACAGATTTCTAGATGTGTTTTTTTTTAAATTGACAGGAATGTTTATCTATAATTTTTCACACAGTGTAACACATTTGTTTCAAAAATACTAACAGCTTAACATTGACAGTCATTAGTAATTCAATTCTTTTGATTGGCTATTTTTGATGAATAGGGTATTCCTTCAGTTGATTAAAACTGGGAACCTAGGTATTTCCTCGCAATGAATAAGGAAGACTGAAGAAGAATTGATGCCTTTGAATTATGGTGTTAGTGGAGAATATTGATATACCATGGACTGCCAAAAGAACAAACAAGTCTATTTTGGAAGAAATACAACCAGAGTGCTCCTTGGAAGCGAAGATGGCGCGACTTCGTCCTCGAGTACTTTGGACATGTTATCAGGAGGGACCAGTCCCTGGAGAAGGACATCATTCTTGGTAAAGTAGAGGGTCAGTGAAAAATAGGAAGACCCTCAAAGAAATGGATTGACACAGTGGCAGCAACAATAGTCTCAAACTTAACAACAATTGTGAGGATGGTGCAGGATGGAGCAGCCTTTCGTTTTGTTGTACATAGGGTTGCTATGAGTTGGAATCAACTCAATGGCACCTAAAAACAACAAGGTATTTATTGCCCCTAATTCAAATTCATTGTACATGTTTGTTATTAAACTTTTTAAAAGACTTTGTAAAATCATATTTTATTGTGTTTTTGGTGAAAGTTTACACAGTAGTTTAGGTTCCCTTTCAACAATTTCTACACAGATTATTTGGTGACATTGGTTACACTTTTCACAATTCATAAGCAGTCACGTTATTTCCATTCTGATTGTTCTGTTTCTAGATGTGGTTCTTGATACATAAATTACTATGATCTTTTAAAGAAGTAATTTGGCAATACCTATTGAGATAAATTTATTAACATAATATACATAGGAGTCCCTTGGTGGTACAAATGGATTAACACACTTTCTTTCCTGTCTTTTTAATGATCTCTTGATTTCTTCATGTGGGACATCCTTGAAGTCATTCCACAACTGGTCTGGTCTTCAGTCATTAGTGTTCAATGTGTCAAATCTATTCTTGAAACGATCTCTAAATTCAAGTGGGATATACTCAAGGTCATACTTTGGCTCTCATGGACTCATTCTAATTTTCTTCCGTTTGAACTTGAACTTGCATATGAACAATTGATGATCTGTTCTGCAGTTGTTCCCTGGCCTTGTTCTGACTGATAATATTGAGCTTTTCTATCACCTCTTTCCACAGATGTAGTCGATTTGGTTCCTGTGTATTACATCTGGCAAGGTCCACATGTATACTCTCCATTTATGCTGGTGAAAAAGGGTATTTGCAATGAAAAAGTCATTGGTCTTGCAAAATTCTATCCTGTGATCCCTGGCATTATTTCTATCACCAAGGCCATATTTTCCAACTCCTGATCCTTCTTCTGTGTTTCCAACTTTTGCATTCCAATCACCAGTAATTATCAATGCATCCTGATTGCATGTTCGATCAATTTCAGACTGCAGAAGTTGGTAAAAATCTTCAATTTCTTCATCTTTGGTCTTAGTGGTTGGTGTGTAAATTTGAATAATAGTCGTATCAACTGGTCTTCCTTGTAGGTGTATTGATATTATCCTATAATACAACTCTGTTAGTTGTACTTCAGGATAGATCTTGAAATGTTCTTTTTGTTAATAAATGCAACATCATTCCTTTTCAAGTTGTCTTTCCCAGCATAGTAGACCATATGACTGTCTCATTCAAAATGGCCAATACCAGTCCATTTAAGCTCAGTAATGTGTAGAATATTAACGTTTGTGTGTTCCATTTCATTTTTGGCAATTTCCAATTTTCCTAGATTCATACTTCGTACATTCCATGTTCTGATTATTAATGGATGTTTGCAGCTGTTTCTTCTCATTTTGAGTCATACCACATTAGCAAATGAAGGTCCTGAAAGCTTGACTTCATCCACATCATTAAGGTTTACTGTGCTTTGAGGAGGCTGCTCTTCTTCCCCAATTATACTCTGAGTGCCTTTTAACCTGAGGGGCTCATCATCCAGCAGTATATCAGACAATGTTCTCCTGCTTCATAAGGTTTTCATGACTAATTCTTTTCAGAAGTAGACCACCAGGTCCTTCTTCCTAGTCTGTCTTAGTCTGGAAGCTCAGCTGAAACCTGTCAGCCACGAGTGACCCTGCTGGTATTTGAATACTGGTGGCATAGTTTCCAGCATCACAGCAACACGTAAGCTTCCACAGTGCGACAAACTGACAGATGCATGGGGGACTAAAGTTTATAGAAGCCTTGAAGTCTAGGGCTGATTTGGCCTTAATGAAGCTGAGAGTCTGCGAACCTATTTTCTATTTGTTTAAAATCTAGAGAGGAGAAGGGATGTCTCCTCATGGCTCCATTGTATCCCTCAACCTCTAGCATTACCTATTGCATGGAGATCAACACTATGCTCAAGTATTCATCCGTTGTCATCCCTTTACTGATGTCAATTACTCAAAAGGGAAAAATGAATTTGGGAAGGTAAAATTTACAATCACTTCCCCTGTAAAAATAAAATGAGAGGGAAAAAGATCTGGTTAGAGAGCCAGATGTAAAACTTTTAATAAGAAACAGATCCTATCTGCATCAAACTATATTTAGACAGAGAACCATCTGGCCATAGCCCAAATGTACCTCCATGTTCTGTTCAGAACTTAGATAGTCTATCTGTTCGATATAATATACCATGAGCAGTAGACACTGGGTTATTTAATATGAGTTTTTACTGCTAGCAGTAACAGTCCTAAAAATAATCAGGATACCCAGTATACTTCACTGAATATCTATAGGACAGAAAAAAGTGTTTAAAACACTTATGACAAAAGAGATTGAAACCAGCATAATACTGCTATCTCAAACTAATCAGAAAGTGTGCTCTCATTAGCAGGACCTGTTTCAGTTCAAAACGTTAGCTATAAAGATTACATTTTCTGGTGGATTTGTATTGCGCCAACTTAGCTAAGATGGGACTCTATTTCCCAGAACCTTCTTCTCTGAATGGTTCAGTTTTGATGTGGGACACATGACATATTTTGCGTGAGATTTGGAAGGTGGAAGAGCAGCAGCAACCGTAGTCTTTTATGCTTGGAATTTGGGGCATGGGCACCAATTGTTGCAGCTCTCACACATGAACACTTACCTGCTGGCTCAGCTTGTCGGTAGTGGGTAGGCAGCACTGGGCATGCAGCTACTCTACCTCCTGCCTGATCCCTCTTCAGCTTCTCTGACTTCTCGGCCAGGTGCATGTTTAGCTCCTATAGGACTCCTACATCCCATTTTCTTACTATCTAACATAAGATATATTAATAGCTGTTGTTATTAGGTGCCATCAAGCCGGTTCCAACTCATAGCGACCCCATGTACAACAGAACAAAACACTGCCCAGTCCTGCACTATCCGCACAATTGTTGCTATGTTTGAGTTCATGGTTGCAGCCACTGTGTCAATCCATCTTGCTAAGGGTCTTCCTCTTTTTCACTGACCTTCTAGTTTACCAAGCATGATGTGCTTTCCCAGGGACTGGTCCCTCATGATAACATGTCCAAAGTAAGTGAGATGAGGTTTCCCCATGTAGCTTAGACTTCTTTCCCCTCCCCATGAATCTCAGGGACTGCATGTGAGGACAGCCAGATCTGTAGGGCAGATACCAACTACACATGTCTAATTTAACCAGCTGCAAGATTAGCAGGCTGGTCTCATACACCCAGTCACTGGCAGGACAGACAGAGAACAACCAATGATAAGCCTATATCCATAGGGGAAAACAAACGGGTTTACTGTAATAAGGTAACAGGAAGTTAAGAGAAGGGGTAGAATGAATGAGCATACACCTCATCTGATTTCATGGAGGTACATGAGAGCCAAAGGGCCTACCAGGTATGAGCTGTGTGCCCTACACACTGAATACCTGGGCCACACTACTTCCTATAAACCAAAACCACCGCTGTCAAGTTGATTCCAACTCATACCATCCCCATAGGGTTTCCAAGGCTGTAAACCTCTATGGAAGCAGACTGCCACGTCTCTCTCCCGCGGAGCCACTGGTGGTTTCAAATGGCTAAGCTTTCGGTTAGCAGTTGATTGCTTTAACCACTGCACCACCCAGGCTCCTTCCACTTTATATAGGGAGGAGAAATAAGATGCCAGAAGAGGGCTCTCCAATAATCATCCCTTTTGGGTAGGGGGGAGCCCTGGTTGGTGCAAACGGTTAATGCGCTCAGCTGTTAATCAAAAAGGTTGGAGGTTCGAGTTCACCCAGAGATGCCTTGGAAGAAAGGCCCCTCTACTTCCAAAAAATAAGCTATTAAAAACTCTGTGTAAAAATGCCTGAATGGTTTGCCATTGGCTGCTATCCTAAAGTTTGGTTGTTCCAACCCCCTTCCTAGTGGCTCCATGGAAGAAAGGCCTGACAATCTGCCTCTGTAAAGACTGCAACCAAGAAAATCCTGTGGAGCACAGTTCTACTCTGTAACACATGAGGTCATCATGAATTGGGGGCAGACTCAATGACAGCTAACAAGATGCTCTTTGATCAAAACAAGGGGAAAAAACATATGGAGCACAGTTCTACTCGGACACACACAGGTCACTATGAGTTGGAATCAAGGGCAACTGGTTTACTGGTTTTATGGGAAGGGGAGCAGAACACTCTAGTTATGCAAATGTGAGGTGGAAGGGATCAGGACAGTCCTCCAACAGATCTTTATTTATATAGTTCTACATTACAAACTGCCTTCATATAAATATTCCAATTGATCCTTAGAATTAGTTGGGATGTTTATAGATGCAAGTACATTTTATCTGTATTCACTAAAACGAAAACCAACATTTGAGGAGGATATATGGCTAGCCTAAGTTCAAGCAGATATCACTCTTAAAAACAGGACATTAAACTAGGTCTTCTGATTCCAAATTCGCTGCTGTTTGCAACACAATATGTTGCTTTTAGAGTGCTAAGGAAACTTGGACACCACCACTCCCAACCTCCAAAAAAAACCTCAGGCAGAGGTGTATCTGCTAGGGTTTCATTGAGGGATGCAATTCTAGGGAAGCAGGGGTGAAGGAAAAGAGAAATTAGTCAGAGAAGGAATGACAGCCAGTTGAGAGGTGCATTCCTGAGCTGGCCCCCGCTTCTCAGCAAGCTAACATTTATCGAGCATACACTATTTGTTAGGTGCTGCTCTAAGGATTTTACATGTAATAACCCTTTTAACCCTTGCAACAACCTTATGAGATATGTACTATTATTATCCTTGTTTTATGCAACAGAAACATAGGTTATAGAACTTGCTCATGATTAACTTAGCTAATAGGTGCAATGCTGGGATTTTAAACAAGTGAGATCTGACTCAAGATGCTTCACACTTAATCCCTGTCCTCCACCTCCTCTCTAATGACTTAGCTTTCACAGAGATAGTTGATGGAAGAAGTAGGATTTGGCCTATCCTCCTAAGACCAGTCTGAAGCATTGATTAGTATGTGTATAAAGTGTATGCCATTCAGCGTTAAATAAAAACTTAGGCAAGAAACTGATTTAAATCTACTGTGAAATCTACCTAATCACTAGTGGAAGCAGGGACTTTCTACTATATTGAAAGTGTTGTTTTTAGTTTAGTTTAGTTTAGTTTCATTTTGTTTTGTCAGGGACTGAGGAGCAGAGAGCAAGGGCTGCTTTCATATTTAGAACAAATTCTTTTACAAGTAGCATTTTGGTCAAAATTCTTACATAATTAAGAGAGTTTCAGTTTTCTGCCTTCAGCCCACTTACTTTTCCTCATATTTTATGCAACAAAGTCCTAGAATTAAAAGTAAATAAGACAGACTATTTCTCATGGTGGAATCAGGGCCATGAAGGTGAGGAGAAGGATCACAGTGCCGCATGAAATCCCCAAATCCCTGGTATGAATCTATGGAAGCGCTTCTTAAGCGAATCCCATAGAGTAGGTAGTGTTTTCATTGACATTAACCACAATAAAGTCAATGATTCAGAAAGGTCTAAGCATAAAACGTAGTTGAGAACCAAGCCCGCAGTCTTCCAGGAACAGCTAGCACTCAAAATGGATGACGGTTCCTGTAAAAGTCTAATAAATGCTACTGTGATTTCTTGCTTTCATGCCTTCCTCAGAGATTTAGTAAATCTTTGAAGAAATTAGTGGCCTCTGAGTTAAGAAGAGCTGCAGGAACATTCAGGAATGTCACAAGATAAAAATTGCCTGAGAACTACTGACTTTCACCACAAACATTCTTAGTTTTTCACTCATTCATCTACCTTATGTAGGTAACATACAGGGATGACAGCAAGCTCTCCCCAGACATTTGAAATATAATGATTTGTGGAGAATAACATTATACGAAATCAATGTATATATTAAAAAAAAAAAAACTCTATTTACATATCTAAAGCTGTCACTAAGTCAATGTTTTAATTTCCTTGATTCTGACTTTTTTTTTTTAACAATCCCTCCACCAAAAGCAAGGACTTAGCTATTTTTGTTTACTATTTTATTCCCAGTGTCTAGAATGGTCTGGCCAATAGAGATGTACAATATATACTGAATGAATGAATAAATAAATGCATTGAGTAATTTTGAGATGGGGAAGTGTTTCCATATGATGTGTATGTAATATGGCAGTGGTAGTATGTGTTCAGCACTGTCCATTGAAGAGTGAGCCCTGGCCAAGAGTTATTGGCCATAGCGAGCCACTTACATGTGAGGAAGATGGCCTCAATCTCTCTTAATAGAGGCATATCATACTAAAAATTTCTCCAGTTCTTTATATTTCTGATTTATACGTCAAAAACCAAAAACCAATTGTTGTCAAGTCGACTCCTACTCATGGTGACCCCATGTGTGGCAGAGTAGAACTGTGCTCCTCAGGGCTTTTGTGGCTATGAACTTCCAAAAGCAGATCACCAGGCTTTTCTTCTGAGGTGCCTTTGGGAGTATCTGAACTGCCATCCTTCTGGTTAGCAGCCAATCATTTAATCGTTTGCACCACCCAGGAACTCCTAATATATACTCATCAAGCAATATTTTAAATATAATTTAGTTTCCCAGGTAACTCTCCAGTTTAGTGGGAAATACATTAAATTATTGATTCAAACACTCTCGTTGTTGTCAGCTTTATTTCTCATTGTATATTAATAAATTACAACTCTTTCAATGAGTCAGTCTTCTGTGAATTGGATTAGTATGACTCTGTTCCTAAGGGTCTTATCAATTTTTGATACTTCGACAAAAATGACCTTTTAGCCCTACAAACTTGTAGAAGAAATACAGTTTTTGGAGGGAGACAGACTTAGTTTAACTCTTAACTTTTATTACTTGATGTGTGAGCTTAAACAAGTCACCGTTTTTTTTGAGCTTCAATTCGTGATTTCCTATTATAAAAATGTGGACATTAAGCGGTGATAAGATGACATATCAAAAACAAAGTGCCTGTAGTTGGTTCATAGTAACAGCAATAACTGTTATTTTCCTTTCCTCTTTGTCTGTAAAGCAAAAAAATCAGACAGACTAGAAAGTGATAACCCAAAAATAATGCTGCCTACCAGCATGCCACCAGATCAGCCCATTCCATATGACATCACTACTCCATGCCTTCCAATCTGGAATGCCCTAGATGTCATAGTTTGTACATAACTTCAAGTATCAGCCCCTGCTTGATCTCATTCAGATGTTGATGAGACCCCCTCAACCTGTAGGCAGCCCTCTCTAGCTTCTATCTGCCAGTTCTATTCCTACCAGCAGGAGGATCTGGAAATACAGTCTCTTTTCCCTGAGCCTATTGCAGATCTTTGTGCCTTGCATGCCTACCAAGCTACAGCATCCAAGTTTACCATTATGTTGAAGGCTGGCCCTTGAGTGGCACTGACTACTTGGTCCCAGCCTTAATCCCACCCATTTATCACATTCCCCTTTCTCAACCTTGAGATCCCAACCCACCTTAAGGCCTATGCCACAGGGGTTGTATCGATGACTATGTGAATGCATTTATTTCACTTTACTTTTTAATATATCTAGTGGTCCAGAAAATGTCTTATTTTCATAATATAGCAACTTTGCTTTTTCAGATTTATTTGAGTAGGAGAGAAAACAGGTGGTTTGTATATGCCAAGATACAAATATGGAGATTAGTTATAAAAAAAATCCTGTTGTCACCTCTTGTCGAATGGCAAAAATCATAAAGGATTTAGGACATTGGAGTCTTTAAATTCAGTCTAGATGTAGGTAAAAATCTCTAATGGTACAATTTACCTGCCCCAAGAAGAAAGTGTATATCATTACGCATAATTCTAGTCAAAACAATCTTCATCTTAAGGCAATTTTAGGTCCTTATTTGCTGTACTAGAGCCCTGGTGGCGCAGTAGAGAGCTCAGCTGCTAGCCAAAAGGTCTGCAGTCTGAATCTACCAGCTGCTCCCTGGAAACCCTACAAAGCAGTTCTACTCTGTCCTATAGGGTTGCTAGGAGTCAGAATTAACTTGACGGCAAAGGATATTTACTGTACTTGTCTTAAATATATGCGCTGTCTCTGCAATTAGTTGCTTATATCCGAGATGAAAGCCAAAAAACCAAACTCATTGCCGTCAATTCAATTCCAGCTCATGGTGACCCGATGAGTTACAGAGTAGGACCTGAGCTCCATAGGGTTTTCTTGGCTGTGATCTTAGCAGAAGCACATCACCAGGTCTTTCTTCCGCAGCATTGCTGGGTGAGTTCAAACTGCCAACTTTTTGGTTAGTAGATGAGTGCAAAACTGTTTGCCACACAGGACCTCATATCCAAGATAGACAGTACTAATGCGGACAAAAAAAATTAGATCGGTAAAAACCATGACAAACAAATATGCACATGAATGATAAGTTCAATCACATGTGATTAGAGGACAAGTGCATTTCTGATCTGCAGCTCAACAAATCACTTAGCCCACCAATACACAAAGCATTCCAGCAATTAACAATTTGAATTTTAAAAAGTAAAGTTAATTGAGAAGTAATTTATACCCAATAAAATGCACCTATTTTAAGTGTACAGGTCTATGAGATTTACAGATCTATATAGCTGTGCAATCACCACCACAATCATGATATAGAATATTTCCACACACACCTCAAATTTCCTTCATGCCCTTTTTTGCAGTAAAACCTTCTTTGTCCCCCTCCCCTACACATATTTTCAGCCCCAGGTAACCACTTCCTTGCTCTCTGTTGGTTTTCAGCCCCAGGTAACCATTTCTTTGTTTTCTGTTACTATAGATTAATCTTCTCTGGATTTCCGTACAGTTGGAATTATAAGTGTGTACCTTTTGGTGCCTGGCTTTTTTAAACTAAGCATAATGTTTTTGGGACTCATTCATGTTGTTGCATATAACCAAAAACCAAACCCATTGCTGTCAAGTTGATTCTGAGCCATAGCAACCCTATAAGACAGAGCAGAATGACCCACAGGGTTTCCAAGCTATAATCTTTAACGAAGTAGGCTGCCATATCTTTCTCCTGTGGAACAACTGGTGGGTTCAAACTGATGACCTTTCTAATAGCAGCCGAGAGCTTAACCACTGTACCACCGGGGCTCCTTGTTGTTGCATATATCAGTAATTATTTTCTTTTTATTGCTGAGTAGTATTCAGTTGTATGTATATACACCACAATTTGTTTGTCCCTTCACCCTACTGATAGATATTTGGGTTGTTTATAGTTTGGGGCTATTATGCATAAAGCTGCTATTTATATACAAGCCTTTTTATTTCTTTTGGATAAATATTTTTAAAAAACACCAAAACCAAATATGCAAATATATAATGATAATTATATAGGGGTAAACATATAGGAATGCAATTCCTGAGTCATATGGTAAATGCATGTTTAACTTCATAAGAAACTGTTGTATCATTTTCCAAAATGTTTGTATCATTTTGCATTCCATCAGATACTTATGAGAATTCTGATTGCTCTACATCCTTGACAACAGTCTTAATTTCAGACATTCTGCCAAATGTGTAGTGGTATCTCATTGTGGTTTTGCTTTGTATTTCCCTGATGGGTATTTCCCCAATGATACCGAAAATTTTTTCCTGTGCTTATGGTCTTTTGAGTATATTCTTCTGAAAAGTGACAGTTCAAATCTTTTCCTCATACTTTGAGTTGTAGCTCTTTTTACTTTTGAATTACAAGAGTTGTTTATATATTCTAGAGTATGGCCCCCAGACACCCTTTTAGCTCAGTGGTAAAGTTACCTTCAAGGTTCACTGATCAGCCTGAGAGTGGACAGCCCAGTAAAACCATGAGAGTAACGAGGTACAGGAGTCCAGTGACAAGGCCCAGAAGGCAGAAGGGGAGTAGGAAGCTGATGATAGGGAACACAAAGTAGAGTAAGGATATTGTTGATGTGTTGTGAGATTGTTAACCATTGTCATAGGGCAACATTTGTAGTAACTGTTAAATGGGAGACTATTTTGTCCTGTAAGCCTTCATCTTAAGTGAGAATAACAGCACAATTAGAAGAGCGTAGTCAATGTCACTTAAATGTGTATGTAAAAAAAATTTTTGAAATGGCGTATCTTTGGCTATGTGTATTTTCACAAAAGAAAAAAAAAAAGTTGAGAATTTAGAGGGTTAAAATGTTGTGGGGTTGTTAACCAATGTCATAAAACAGCATGTGTGTTACTGTTACATGAGAAACTATCTGTTCTGTAAGCCTTCACCTGAAGTACAATAAAATATTTAAAAAAAAAAAAAAAAGAGTTGTTTATATATTCTAAATACAAGTTGTTTGTCAGACATAGTTGTTACAAATATTTCCTCCTGGTCTGCAGATTGCCTTTTCATTTCCTTGATGCTGCCTTTCAAAGAGTAGCAGTTTTTAATTTTGGTGAACTTATTTATCGATTTTATTATTTTATACTATGTACTTTTTGTGGCCTATTTAAGGTATATTTATCTAACCTAGGGTCATAGAAAGGAGCCACAGTGCCACAGCAGTTAAGTGCTTGGCTGCTATCCGAAAGGTTGGCTGTTCAAACCCAGCCAGTAGCTCTGTAGGAGAAAGACCTAGCCAACTACTCCCATAAAGATTACAGCCCAGAAAACCCTATGGGGTAGTTCTGCTCTGTCACGTGGGGTCATTATGAGTTGAAATTGACTTAACATCACCTAACAACAGCAACGTGATTCATTTAAGGATATTTTCGCATATGACGCGGCGTAAGGATCAAAATTCCTTTATTTCCATATAGGTATTTAGCTAAATGGAGCCCTGGTGGCACAGTGGTTAAGTGCTCAGCTGCTAACCAAAAGGTCAGTGGTTCAAACCCACCAGCCACTCCGCGGGAGAAAGATGTAGCAGTCTGCTTCTGTAAAGATTACAGCCTTGGAAACCCTATGGGGCAGTTCTACTCTGTCCTATAGGGTTGCTATGAGGTGGAATAGACTCAACAGAAATGGGTTCAGGTAATGGGATCTACCAAATATTTTTTAGTTGAATTTATTTATTTCTCTCTTGCCTCCATTGATTCACCTCACTGTTTCCAGAACACATGCTGCAGGGCTAACGCAACACATGTTTCAGGACAACTCAGGCATCACTTTCTCTAAGAATGTTCCTTCATATTCTCCCTTTGCAACACCTGATCTGTGCTGCTGTTGTTGTCGCCATTAAGTAGATTCCAACACATGGTGAACCCACGTGTGCAGAGTCTAACTGCCCCATAGGGTTTTCAAGGCTGTGATCTTTCAGAAGCAGATCACCAGGTCTGTCTTCCAAAGCACTTCTGGGTGGGTTCAAACCACCAACATTTTGGCTAGTAGTTGAACACGTAGGTGTCCCTTTTCTATACTTCAGTAATACCCAGTTCATACTCCTATCGGTGTACTTACAGACTGTATTGTTGTCTGTACTGTATTGTTGGTTAACTAGAGTACATTTTTTAGGACAGGACCATTTTTATATTTCCAGTACTTTGCAGTTTGTTGGCACAAAATAAGTGTATGTTGTTTGTATGAATGAACTAATTAATTAATAGTACAGGGGTTTGTCCTAGCACAATAATTTTACTTATCAAAGATAATATACAGAAAGAGCATTACAAAGATAGTGACATTCTCATTATTCTCAGATTTAATAAAAACTTCCCTTAGCATGATAGAGTAGAGCAATATGATGTGGTGGGTAGAGAAGGGTAAGAACATTCTTATAACAGTCTTAAAGGATTGGGTAGATTGAAGTTCATAATCAATAAACTAACATCCCTGCCAAAATACGCAAGCTAATTCTGTACCAAAGCATTTATCTGGTATCCAGGTGACATAAATTCAAATTAAATTTTATTATCTCAAGGTTCATTTAGCTAGTTAGGTTTGCAAAATCACTTCTGACAGATTTACAAATCACTAGGGGTTATGCTAATCTGATGAGGAGATGTTCTCTTAGAATTTGCAATCTGTGGGATTTTCTTAATACTCAAATTAATAATTGCAAAAGGATATCTTTTGTTTTCCTTTTCCCGTATTAATATTCTTATGGAAACATTAGGAAAATAATGGTAAAGCAGAAACAAGCCAAATCACACAGCATCTAAGTCAAGTTAATAGAATAAAAATTTTTCCCCAAAATTATGTTTATAATAATGGCTTTAATATTGCAAGAGTGCATCTATTTGAACAGAAGGGAACATGATCATTTGAGTCCATAACCACCTGAGTAGTCCCTTTACTTAATATAGTTCTTCAAACTTTCAATCAACAATGACTTTGTGCAAGACACTGAGTATGTAGAATAGTTGGCAAAGAAAAACACAGTCATTTTCTTCACAGACTTGCCTCACAAACACATTACCTTCTTTTAACATGAATTCAACAAGATAAACAGCAACTATATCCATGGACTTAGTAAGATGGGATACACAAGAATCAAATCAACTACATCTGTGGAAAGAGATGATGGAAAAGCTCAATATCATCAGTCAGGGCCAGGGGCTGACTGTGGAACAGACCATCAATTGCTCAAATGTAAGTTCAAGTTGAAGCTGAAGAAAATTAGAGCAAGTACATGAGAGCAAAAATATGACCTCGAGAATATCCCACCTGAATTTAGAGACCATCTCAAGAATAGATCTGATGCATGCATTAAACACTAATGACCAAAGACCGGACAAGTTGTGGAATGACATCAAGGACATCATACATGAGAAAAGCAAGAGGTCATTAAAAAGACAGGAAAGAAAGAAAATACCAAAATGGATGTCAGAAGAGACTCTGAAAGCTGCTCTTGAACACAGAGTAGCTAAAGCAAAAGGAAGAAATGATGAAGTAAAAGAGCTGAACAGAAGATTTCAAAGGATGCTCAAGAAGACAAAGTAAAGTATTATAATGGAATTTGCAAAGACCTGGAGATAGAAAACCAAAAGCGAAGAACACATTTGGCATTTCTCAAGCTGAAAGAACTAAAGAAAAAATTCAAACCTCAAGTAGCAATATTGAAGGATTCTGCAGGGAAAATATAGAATGAAGTAAGAAGCATTAAAAGCAGATGGAAGTAATAGACGGAGTCATTGCACCAAAAATGATTGGTCGACTTTCAACTATTTCAGGAAGTATCATATGAGCAAGACCTGATGGTACTGAAGGAAGAACTCCAGGCTGGTCTGAAGGCATTGGCGAAAAACAAGGCTCCAGGAATTGACAGAACACCAATTAAGATGTTTTAACAAATGGATGGAGCACTAGAGGTGCTCACTCGTCTATGTCAAGAAATTTGGAGGACAGATGCTTGGCCAACTGACTGGAAGAGATCCATATTTATGATGATTCCAAAGAAAGGTGATCTAGCAGAATGCAGAAATTATTGAACAATATCATTAAAATCACCTGCAAGTAAAATTATGCTGAAAATCATTCAAAAGTGGTTGCAGCATTACATCAACAGGGAACTGCCAGAAATTAAAGCCAGATTCAGAAGAGGATGTGGAACAAGGGATATCACTGCTTGTGTCAGATGGATCTTGGCTGAAAGCAGAGAATACCAGAAACATGTTTACCTGTGTGCAAAGGCATTCAACTGTGTGGATCATGACAGATTGTGGATAACATTGCAAAGAATGAGAATTCCAGAACACTTAATTATTCTTAGGAGGAAACTGTACTAGACAAAGAGGCAGTTGTTCAAACAGAACAAGGGAATAATTTGTGGTTCAAAATCAGGAAAGGTGTGTGTCAGGGTTGTATCCTTTCACCATACTTGTGCAATCTGTTTACTGAGCAAATAATCCAAGAAGCTGAACTATATGAAGAATGTGGCAACAGGATTGGAGGAAGACTCATTAACAACCTGCGTTATGCAGATGACACACCCTTGCTTGCTGAAAGTGAAGAGGACTTAAAGCACTTAATGATGAAGATCGAATACCACAGCCTTCAGTATGGATTACATCTCAGCATAAAGAAAACAAAAATCCTCACAACTGAACCAATAAGCAACATCATGATAAACGGAGAAAAGATTGAAGTTGTCAAGGATTTCATTTTACCTGGATCTACAATCAAGGCAGTCAAGAAACCAAATGACCTATTATTGCATTGGGCAAATCTACTGCAAAAGACCTCTTTAAAGTTGAAAATCAAATATCTCACTTTCAGAACTAAGGTGTGCCTAATCGAAGCCATGATATTTTCAATCACCTCACATGTATGCAAAAGCTGGACAATAAATGAGGAAGACTGAAGAAGAATTGATGCCTTTGAATTATGGTGTTGGCAAAGAATATTGAATGTATCATGGACTGCCAAAAGAATGAACAAGTCTGTCTTGGAAGAAGTACAGCCAGGGTGTCCCTTGGAAGTGAGGATGGTGAGACTTTGTCTCATGTAGTTTGGACACGTTATCAGGAGAGATCAGTCCCCGGAGAAGGACATTGTGCTTGGTAAGGTAGGGGGTCATCGAAAGAGAAGAAGACCCTGGACAAGATGAATTGACACATTGACTGCAACAATGGGCTCAAACATAGCAATCGATGGTTGTGATGATGACATAGGACTGGAAAGTATTTTGTCCTATTGTACATAGGGTTGGCATGTGTTGGGACAGATTCAACACCAACTAACAAGAACAACATATTTTTCTAGAAAAGTATACATTTTTATGACTTTTCAATTTTTGGCAAAAACATGTTCATGGTATTCTGTTTGTAAATTTCTACTATATCCAAATATTCTTCATTTTTAATTCGTGGAACTTTTGAAGGAACACATTTCTTCCATTTTCTTCAGTCATTTTAGCTACAGGTTTTTCTGTTTTATTAAATTTTCCAAATAACCAGCTTTGATTTATTTATTCATTTAAGCAAATCTGTTCTATTATTCTTTAGCTTTTACTTCATTAATTTTTGTGCTGGCTTTGTAATTTCCTCCCTTTACTTGCTTTGTGCTTTTTTGTTTTGTTTTTTTCTTTCTCAAGGAAAAAAAGATAAAAGTAAGCAAAATACAGAATAAATAAATTGAAATAAATAAATAAATAAATTGAAACTGTATGCTAGTAAATTTGAAAATCTTCATAAAATATACACATTTCTAATGAAATATAAAGTGCCTAAAATCAGCACAAAAAGAAATAGAAAACTTGAACAATCAATGATTAGTAAATAAATAAAATTAGCTATTTAAAAAAAAAATCTCTGTCCTGAAAAACCCTAAGCCAACACAGCTTTATATTGGAATTTCTGTCAACTTTCAAGCTAAATGTTAACTTATACAAATTTTGTAACAAAAACTTCCCATCTCATTTCATGAGCATGGTACAACTCTGATTTCAAAATCAGAGATGGAAAACACAAGAAAAGAAACTACAGGCTCATTTCACTGATGAACACAGATGAAAAAATTCTAAATAAAATAACAGCTGAATTAAATAAAATATAACATAGCACAAGCAAGTGGGTTTATCACAGAAATGCAAGGATGGATAGATATCAGGTAAAAAAAATAAAACAATGTAATTCTCCACATTAATAGACTAGAGGAGACATAACAAATGGTTTTCTTTATGGAAACAGAAAAAATATTTCATAAAGTGCAGCATCAAATTATGATTACATAAATAGTTCTTATCAAACCAGGAATAGAAGAGAATTTTCTCCATTTAGTAAGGATTATGTATCACAATGCATGGCAAACATTATACTAAATATCACAGAATCCAAGTCAGTTATCATTTGTATGACTTAGCATCATATTTTATGTTCTGCTAAGAAAGGCAAATACTGCCATTTATGATGCACCACCAGAAATCAGATCATTTTAATGTCAAAAACATGCTCATTTTACAATCAGTAAAATTCAGAAAGTAATGAAGAAACTTTAGATGCATTTTATTTAAGTCAAGAAACTACAAAAAATACCTATTTCTCTACCACAGTTTAGTGCTGATTAAAGCCATAAAATAAAATAAAGAACAAGAAGTAAAAGATGTAATGATTGGGCTAAAAGAAATAAAACTACCATTATATGCAAACACTATGATCACCTACATAGAAAAGCCAACAAAATAAACAAACTATTAAAACAAATAAGAGGCAGGGCCAAGATGGGGCCAAGAGTAGTCAGATGCTTCCGGTGCACCCTCTTACAACAAAGACCAGAAAAAACAAGTGATCCAATTATATGGCAATCTAGGAGCCCTGAACATCAAAGACAGAGTTGAAGAACCGGACTGAATGGCGGGGAAGGGAGAGATGGTTTGGAAGCGTTGAGGAGTTGCCAGACCTGACCTGGCAAGAGCCTGAGCCCTTCAGGCCTGATCAGCTCTGGGGTGAGAGGCAAGGCAGGCAAGTAGCCATGCTTGGGAGGAACATTTTCTGCACCGGGAGAGACCCAGCACCAGAGACTCTACATGGCCACCCAGAACCAGTGAGAAGCAGCCATCATCAGTGAAAGATAAGTACTTGCATAGGGCTTACCATGAGGATCAAAAACACCCCCCTTAGGGAAAAACCTCTCTTCCATTTACCTCCCTGCTCCCTGCTCTGCACTGGGTTCCAGTCCAGATTCAGCAGTTGCCAAGTCCCCTAGGCTGGAAGTAGGATCGTCACAAGCCCAGAGCCCTTCTCCCTGCCTTGGAGAGTGAACAAATTAACAAACGGGAAAAAATAAACTGCCAGCTCCCCTAAGCCAGGAACCCAGGGTAGGCACAGCTTCTTTGCCTAGGCACAGGCATAAGGGATCCACGGACTTTGACTGTCTTTCTCCCTGAATAGACTTGTGCGGGCCCATCTCAGCAGCATAGGCCCTCATTACCACAGTACAACAGGGTATATACTGCAACTCTAACTTCAGCTGTTTGAGCTGTGAAGTGGCAGGTTCTTGACATTTGACACTGTTCTGCCCATTAAGCAGGGTCTTCATCTACCCACATCAGGGGCCTGAGGACTGGTAGCTCCACCCATGCCACCTAGCCACCTGCGAGAGGGGCCCATGAATAATAGATGTCCCCCAGTCCTTACAGCCAACAGCATTAGGTGCTCATAGTCTGGCTGCAAAACCCACCCACCTACGCGCTGTAGGAAACAGGGACACGCCTTCCTCCTGGACACTCGGGGGCAGCCATCAGCCCCCTGCCTTGCTCAGAGTGTGTCCCCCTGCTGCAGCCAGATGCCTGTGCCTACACCATCACCCATGCCTGTCAAGGACTGTAAGTGAGAGCCTACACCACACACTTGGTGGCTACACCTGGGCACCTGAGCTGAATCCACACAGGAGGAGTGGGCAGACTCCCAAGCTCACATACCTAGTAACAGATCTAACCACCTGGTGCCAGGACATTAGAGCTTCTTAGGTGCCAATAATCAAACTATCTCATATGAGCAGCCTATTTGGGCATATCAAAACAAAACAAAAAGCTAGGACACAATAAGCACACATAGAATAAATAAATATAATAACTTATTGATGACTCAGAGACAACAGTCAATATCAAGTCATATAAAGAGGCAATCCATGATGGCTTCACTAAGCTCCCAAAATAAAGAATCTAGAAATTTTCCAGAGGAGGAAAATTTCACAGAATTACCGGAGGCAGAATACAAAAGATTAATATACAGAACTCTTCAAGAAATTAGGAAGGAAATTAAGCAAAACACAGAACACACAATATAGGAAATTAAAACAAATGAAAGATTTCAGTAATTTGTTCAAAAGAACACCAAATTACCAAGAATTAAATAACATTTCTCTACAGTAACAGCAATAAAAATATAAGAATTAATACAAAATGCTTAAATCTTCTATAGATAAGAATCTTAAAATTCTATTGAAGTACATAAAAGACACTTTGAATAAATGAAGAGATAAATTGTCTCAGATCAAATGACTTAATATTATAAAGATGTTGATTTTCCATAAATTAATCTATAAATCCGATAGACTCACAATAAAAATTTAAGCTAGATTTGTTAAGGGACACAATATTATTCATTATGGAAATAAATGTGAAGGGTAATTGTAGAGGTAAAAGAAAATATCTTTGTGACCTAGACGTAGGGAAAAAAATTCTTAAACAAAACCCCAAAAGCACAAACCATAATACATAAAAATATAATGAGGTGGAAGTAGAGACTGGGAAGGGGCGTGAGGGATTTTTCTAGGGTGATGGTAATGTTCTAGATCTTGATTAGATAGACTTGATTAGATATAGAACATTTTATATATCTGTCTTACTTTGAAATGCAAAAAACTAAGATGGATTGATAGAGGGATAAATAGATATGTGATAAAGGAATTACTGTAAAATATCAGTAGTAGACTCTAGACAGTGGGTATATAAATGTTCATTGTAAACTTCCTTCAAAGAATAACATTTTTAACAAATAGTTCTGGAGATATTTGACATTCATAGGCAATAAAATAAAATAAACCACAACCTAAATCTCATGCCTTATGTGAAAATTAACTTAAAATGAAGCACAGACTTAAAATATAAAACAAAACTATAAAACTTCAAGAAAAAAACAGAGGAAAAATCTTCAGGATCTAGGTCTAGGCAAAGCATTCTTAGACTTTACACCAAAACCCTAATCCATAAAAGGAAAAATTGGTAAATTGGGCTTCAACAAAATTAAAATTTTTTGCTCACCCAAAAAACACATGAAGAGGATGAAAAATCAAGCTACAGACTGGGAGAAAATATTTTCCAACCATGTACCTGACAAAGGATTAGTATCTAGAATACACAAACAACTCTCAAATCTCAACAGTGAAAAGCAATTCAGAAAATAGTCCAGAGACATAGACTGATATTTCAGTGAATAGGATATACAGATAGCAAATAAACACATGAAAAGATGTTCATTGCACAACAACATTAGAATTAAGGAAATGCAATTTAAAACCACACTGAGATATTGCTACCTATCTATCAGAATGATTAAAAAAAAGTGACAACACCAAATGATGGTGATGACGTAGGGAAACTGGATCCGCCATACTTTGTTGGTGGGAATGTAAAACAGTAAAACCACTCTGGAAAAGAGTTTGGCAGATTTTTTTTAAAAACCTAACATTCAGCTACCATATGATCCAGCAATTGTACTCTTGAGCATTCATCCTAGAGAAATCAATACTTTGGCTCACTCAAAAACCTGTACATGAATGCCCATAGCAGCTTTATTTGTAATAGCCAAAAACTGGAAACAACCCACATGTTCTTCAATAGGTGAATGGTTAAATTGTGGTACATCCATATCATGGAGTACTACTCAGCAATAAACAAGAATGAACTATTGATAAACGCAACAATCAGGATGGCTCTTTAGAGAATTACTGAGTGAAAAAAAAAAAACAGTTCCAGAAGATTACATACTGTATGATTTCATTTATATAACATTTTTGAAATGACAAAATTATAAAAATGAAGAACAGTTTAGAAATGCACAGGGTTAAGGATGGTTTTGAGGATCTCCAGAGGGAAGTGTATTTTAAGGGCCATGAGAGAGCTTGTAGTGATGGAGGTGTTCTGTATCTTCACTGTGTCAAACGAATATCCAGGTTGTGATACTGTACTATAGTTTTGTAAGATGTTATCATTACAGGACACTGAGTAAAGGGTACATGGGATCTGTCTGTGTTGTTTCTTACAAGTGTATGCAATTATCTCAAAATAAAAAGTTCAATTAAAAAATAGAAGGTATATATCCTTATTTATCTCTTTAAGCATCCTAAACACATTTAACATTATCCATAGGGAATTCAGATTTTTATTTTTTCTTTTGTGTGTTCTTATCATTAGATTTCTTCACGTATTTTAAAATTGTGTTTTACTAGCTCGTATTGATTGGAAGATTTGTATTTTCCCTTCCCCTCTCTCCAATCCCTCTCTCTCTCTGTTTTCCTCTCTCTCCCCACCCTTTCTCATCTCTTCTCTTCACCTCTCCTCACTAACTGCCCTCCTCCCAACCAACACGTGTCTGAGCTCAGCTTTTCCTGCCTAGAAGTTTTTCTATTGCTTCCATCCAGCATTTTGGGCTCCTAATCCAGAACAATGTCTCATCCTGATGTTTGGGTCTCCTACACTGTAACGATATTGGGGCAGTTGCTAAACAAGCAAGTGGATTAGTTTAGTTCATGGTCATGAGGCTGTGGCTTGATCCAACCACCTCCCAAGGTCCTCAGTTTCTATAAAGCTGAAGACACAGGAGGCAGTTTAGCACCATTTATTCATTCTGATTTCACGACGCACAGAGCTGTACTTGAGCCCATGGCCTTGCACAGAAAGAATGTTTCCAATTCCTTGTCTTGTGTGGAGGACTCTGGCTCCCTTTATCTGGCAGGAACAAACTCCTGGCCACCACTGTTTCTCCTGGAACCAGACCCAGAATGCCTGTGGCTTCAGCCCCATTTAATGTGTTCATTGCTGTGCAGTTGCTGGTTCATGAAGATGTTCATCATGTTTTTGAGCCTGGATATATAATTTTGGTTTTCTATTTTGTCTATCATTGTTATACGTTTGAAGCATAAGCTCAATTATAAACTTGACTGTGCTATCTTGACCTGAAGCACAACTTTAGGCATTTATTTTTCAGCTGCTTTTTTTTTTAATTTAGTGTGAATTGGTGAATGGATTTTACTGAAAGAAGAACAGCCACCAAATAAAAAAGGGACAGTTCTTGACTGTGTTATAACCTGCTAAAGATAATATGTAAAATGTTTTAATTCATTCTACTTACTAAAACTCTCTGTGTAACTGGGTTTTCTAATACCTAAGGGTATTAACTAGGAACAATCACATTTTTTTAATGTTAAAAATACATTGTATAAAATATTGATGCAATTAACGTGTCTTATCAAAATTAGCACTATTAAGGTTCCGGCAAGATGGCGCTCTAGACAGAAGCACCACGTCGTCACTCCACAGCAAAGATCCGAAAAACTAAGCCAAAAAGAGAATAAAACAATCCTGAAACCCTAGAACATCAAATGAAGAGATAAAGAACTCAACCGAGCACCAAATGGAGTGAGAATACTGAAAGACAATGGAGAGCAAGGAGAGATTCATGCAGAGGTCCCCTACCAGCTAACGCAGCGCAGATCCACCATCTTGGACTCCTATCGGAGACCAACAAATGGGGGTACGAGAAAGCAGCCTCACGGAGCGTCCAGTGGGAGACAAAACAGC
>NW_004443938.1:43840294-43854979 GCF_000243295.1 Trichechus manatus latirostris
TGTTAACCAATGTCATAAAACAACATGTGTACTACTGTTTCATGAGAAACTATTTGTTCTGTAAGCCTTCACCTGAAGTACAATAAAATAAAATAAAAAAAAATTAGCACTATTACCTGCGAAATTTACAAAATTTTATTTCTCCTACCCACAGCCAACCAATAATTTACTACCAACAGATGCAGATAAATACTAGAAAATGAAAGCAGCAGTGAGAAGAAGCTCGTTCTTTAGCACAAAAACAAGGCATCGAAGGTATCCAGGCCACAGCAGGAAAAGGATAATGTACCTACCAACTCCACACTTTTCGTCCCTGTTCCATATTTTAAAAGGAACTGGGCTGAAATTGTTTAGAAGAAGAATTTGGGGAATAGAACTGCCAGTTTTGCAGGATAACGTCCATAAGTGCACAAAAATGATAGAGTATTCCATTGTGTTTCCTTCCACATTTATATGTGCCTTATTTTAAGTTATATTCTTACCTAAGGACAAAACATACCTAGTTAATTCCCGCTCCTGATAGAGTGCATCATTGAGCTCATGTCTGTGTCACAGAGATAGAAGATGTGGCTCTCTTTCAGTTCCCATAATGAGAGTGGACAGCCAACCCAGATAATTCAGGACAAATGTTCCACGGGAGCCCTGAAGCATCTTGTTTGTTACCCTTGTTAATCACATTAACCGGATAATGGAAAAATTCCATTTTCTCCTGTGTGGTTTTGAAGCATTCTTAATATTTCCTTATTATTCTATGTAAATTCATTTTATCCCTGATGATTTTGTCCACCACAGCGCCTGAGATATTAATCAGCTGTTGTGTTTTCTCACCCCGCCCTAACCATCCTCAGATATCCACATGAGAGCCACCAATTGCCAGAGATTAGGAGGGAAATTTTCAACCCTCAGAAAAGATACCAAATTCTATGCTCTTCAGGCTTTAAAGCCATTTGTAGAAAGCCAAAAACCAAGTTTACACTGGCACCTAAATCTCCTTAGTGACCAGAACCTCATTGATACTGTATTTGAAATAAGCAATATGATGTTTGTGACCTGTTTACTCAAAATATTTAAATTTGAAGAGTCTCTTGACACATATAAATCAATATGATTTGCCTGATGCTAGTAAATCAATGTGCAGGTTCATATATAGAAATCTATGCTAACTCTTTACAAACCGATCATTAATGGGTGTTTTCGATCTGAAATGAATAATTCAAACACACAATGGTTTCCTTACCCCTTTAATAGAGATTGGATTGGTTTCTAAAAGCAGGTTGTTTTTGCTATGGCTTTCATATAAATCAAAATGCTGTTCCCATGTATCTATATTTGAGGCTTCCTTTTAAAAATCCTGCTATGTGAATTAATTTAGTATAATTTACACATCAATATCATTAGATTGGCTTTGCAGCTCTTGACTCAGTGCTTTGAAGAATTTCTGAAGTGTGTAGAAACAATCTATAAGCATAGTCTCTAAGCACCGTGTGTGGATAACAAAGTAAACTAGAAATACTAGCACCAAGAGTTAAACGTAAGTCCATAGGAATATGGACCTTTGGATAATGTTCATACCACAAATATGATGAGAGAATTTTGTAAGACTGTCTAAAGAAACAGACCTGTTAGAAAGGGTAAATAGCACTGTATGTGAAAGTGATATTGACAACTTTTTTAAATAGGTATGGAAACACGTAAGCATAAGATTAGGGATAGAGGAAATAATCATGAAAACAGGAAGGGTTATTATCATTATTGACTCTGGGGTTTTATAAGAAAGACAAGTAGGCAGAAGACAGAAAGAGGAAATTCCCAAATTAAGAAATAAAGCTATTTTGAATGATATACAACCTGGCTGACAATCAAAGACAGAAACTAAACCAAGGTACCATTTAGTTTTGTGCCAATTAGATTATTTTAAAATTGCAACATCAAATAAAGATGACAGTTTCTCCCTAACATACACATATCATCAAGGCATTATTATTTATTTTGGAGAACAGATCTAGAATTGTTTAGAGAACAATTTGTAATATCCATTCAGTTTTAAAATACACATATAATTTGATTTAACAATTTTATAGTACTAAAATTTTTCCTAGAAAATGTTCCTAAAAGTAGGGTGAGTCAAAGTTATTTATCTTAAATGGTTTTCCAGTTGCCATTGAGTCAATTTTGATTCATAGTGACCACATGTGTCTCAGCGTAGAACTGTACTCCATAGGGGTTTCAAAAGCTGTTTTCTTTAGGAGTAGATTGCCGGGCCTTTCTTCTGCCATGCCTTGGTTCTAATCCTAGAGCTTAAAGTACAAAATGGAGATGAGGGAGGGAGTCCAAGATAGGTCATTGACAGACTCTTATGCATGCCATGGAGCAGAGCCTTTATTTTGCAAGTAAGTAATTGAAAGGTTTTTAGTAGAGAGTTTAGGTTTGTATTTTAGTTAATTTTCTGGCTTAAAAAAAAAAAGCTGGAGACTATTGTCATAGTCAAGTTAAGGATAAGACAGGCCTGAACTATGAAAGTGATGGGATAAATAAACAAAAAGGTATAAATTCTAGAAGTATTCAGAAACTAAAAATGCTAGGATTTGGATGCTGAGGGTAAACAAGAAAAAGGGGAATGGTCTAGGATAATACATCAATTTCTGGCTGGAGGGAGGTGACTGAGGGGATGAAGGTAGTACTGAGACTTGGAATACAGGGAAGCAAGCAAATCTTGGAGGGGATTGGCAGAGAATGAGAACTTCCATTTTGGACAAAGGGCCTACTGTATTTGAGATTTCTGGGAGAAATACAAGTCTGTGTGTGTGTTTAACATCAGGGTGGATTAACACTTTGGAAGTAGCAAGGGAGCAGATTCATTGTAAAAACTATTTTAAAAACACACACAAACACACACACAGTTGCTATGGAGTTGATTCCAACTCATGGTGAACTCATGCGTGTCAGAGTAGAACTGTGTTCCATAGTTTTCAATGGCTGATTTTTCAGAAGTAGATTGCCAGGGCTTTCTCTGGGTGAACTCCAACTGCCAACCTTTCTGTTAGCAGCCAAATGTGTTAACCATTTGCACCGTCCAGGGACTCCTTAAAAACTATAGCTATGGAGAAACAAACAAACAAGCCAAAAAATAACATTCCCTAAAGACAGTTTCCATAAATTTTGCACAGATTACTGGCTGACACTTTGTGACTGATTATGCTTAGTATTAGTTTCAGAGATTTTTTTTGGTATAAATTTCACCTGATGATAATATTAAACTTTCTTCAGGTATGTTCAGCCTTCTCCTGGTCATAGAGGACGTTTCCCTGCTCACAACTTAAGGATATAGATAACGACAGTCAAACGAGAGAGAAAGCGAGAAGTTACTTAGTAAATAAAGGAGGCCATTTCCTCCCTACACCCACAAATCCACCCCAGCTTCAAGACCCTCATTTTTTCCTTTCTAGCATCCAGGGTGATACATATAAAGAAAAACAGAAACTGGGCAACAAGATATAGAGACAAGCTACACAGTATGAGCCACTGGTAGGAAGGAGAACTAGAAAATCAAAAAGAAGCTGTAAAACCCTGCCAACATTACCCACCAGAGGTTTCCTCTGAAGTAAAGAATTAAAGGCAATGGTCAAATTCAACCTTTTCCAAACTAGAAGTCTACCAACGTTAATAATCGAGTCTATAAAGCATGAAGTGTTTGAGACATTTTTAGGAACTAGAATAGAAAGTGAATATAACTTAATTAAAAACGTAATTGCATTATGAATTAATCATGCCCCAGATACTGGACTCTCCTGCTGCTATAGGAATAGCCAGAAAGTTCAATTTTCTTGGTTTGTGCATTTTGATAACTCAAAATCAGTTGTGATATTTCAACAAAGGGGCAATCTTGTAAGAATTGTCTCCTCTGAGTTATGTATTTTCTGCAGAAAGTCAAATATAGTACAATTCTCTCTTATGTATGGCAGAAAAGCATCATATAAAAGGTTTTTGTGCCAACAACATCCACTTGACCTTGGACTTCACACACTTGACCTATTCTCTTAATTCTTGTATGTTTAACATTTGAATTCCTATTTTTTTATTACTCTTGGAAAAGTTTCAATTACTTCCATTAAAGTAAGCAACAAGGAAGAGTTTTACCCTGGACTGAAAATGAGAGGTGATCTGCTGAAGTAAACATAAAATCAAGAGGTGTTTTCACAGCTTGTAAGAACATTCCATGGCGTTTGCCCATTAACTGAAGGGCCGATGATATGCAGAGTTCAAGGTCCTCAGCCATATGCGGGGCTTGTTCAGTCCCAGCTTCTCATTATCACTGCCACCACCCTAGCTCAGGCCCTCGTTATCTCGCATCTGGACCATCGTAATAGCTTTCTAACTGGTTTTCTCAAACATCAGTCTCCTCCTGAACCTCTAGCTTCAAAAGATCCCTGCAGGATTCATTTTTCTAAAGTGCTGTGCTGATCATGCCTCGTTTCTGCTCAGAAGTTTTAATGTACCCCCACTGCCTATCAAATTAAGCCCAAGCTCCTCAGTCTACTGCTGTAGATGCCCTTCACAGCGCTGTCCCACTTTACCCTTCCAGAACCCTCTTTCACTCTCCTTTACGTTTACATTCTTTTTACACATACATGTTATGTACATAAATATATGTGTGTATATGTATATATATACGATACTTTATTACATAATAAGCTGGTTTACTTATCCTTAGGGTTTTCATTGGCTGATTTTCATAAGTAGATCACCAGACCTTTCTTCTTAATCCTTCTTAGTCTGGAAGCTCAGTTGAAACATGTTCAGCAACAAAGCAACATACAAGCCTCCACTGACAGATGGGTGTTGGCTGCGCATGAGGTGCATTGGCCAGGAATAAAATCTGGGTGTCCTGCTTGAAAGACGAGAATTCTACCACTGAACCAGCACTACCCTCCTCCTTTACACTGGCCATTCAGGGCTATCAACTGTTGGTTGCAATATTCAAAACTGGGTGGTCCATTTAATGCTTCGTTTTTACTACAAGGCAAATTTAAGACCATGTCTTCTCAATAATGATTATCAATAGTAACAATGCACTCCGCTTTTTTTTTTTTTTTTTTAATGACATGGCTACGGACTTGAAGAAGGACACCTGTTGGTGCAACAGTTAAGAGCTCAGCTGCTAACCGAAAGGTCAGCGGTTTGAACCCACCAGCTGCTCATGGGAGAAAAGATACAGCAATCTGCTTCCGTAAAGATTATAGCCTTGGAAACCCCATGAGCAGTTTTATTCTGTCCTATAGGGTTGCTATGAGTCAGAATCAACTTGATGGCAATGGGTTTATGGACTTGAAGAATAAATGAACCAGTGATGGAAAAAAAAAACAATGAAAGTTAATGGCGTATGGGTAGCAAAGTTTTGGTCAGTGGACTCTGGACATCGCAGTGGGTTCAGAATTGTATTGTTTTCATTTTAGACAAGATGTTCTGACTGATAATTCAGCAAGTCAGGCAAAGAGCCATTTTAGCACTTTAAATTATTTAACCATAAACACCAATTTGTCATTTCAGGGCTTGGATAGAAAATACCATGTCATATGCTTCAGATAACCTGTTTGATCTATCTACTAGAAACCAACACAAGATAAAATATTTCAATCAATGGTTTCCCAATCACTAGTCTTTAATGGAAATTATGTAACAAAAGTACAAATTAGTGACGTAAAAAAATCCACTTTAACTATGGTATGGAACATCCATGTATGGAACATCTATAGTAAAATAGTTACGAGCCTGGAGTGACCCAAAATAGGACTTTTCTGAAGTTTTCAGAGTTATAAGTCTTAGGAAAGCAGGCTAAGGATTAAGCCAACATCAGAAGATTAAATTGGAGGCTAACCTGTATCGCCCCTGTTTTTAAACAGCTATGAGCATTTTCAGATGACTTGGAAGAATATACAGTTATGTGCCACATAACATCCATTCAGGCAACATCTGACTGCATATACATCTGTGGTTCCATAAGGTTATAACAGAGTTCAGAAACCCCGATCAGAGAATGGGACATAGTGGACATAACCAGATGTTGCAAACTCAACAGCTTCCTGCACACAACACGTGTATCTCATATCTCTTGTATACAAAGCAATTGCACTGCCAGGCCTATAATGGTACAGTCCATATATAACCTATAATAAAACAAAACAAAACAAAATACATGCCTTTATAGCCATAATAAATGCCTATGTTACTGACTTGAGTATGTACTGTACTGTTCTATCATTATTTTAAGTGAACTTCCCCTACTTACAATTAAAAAGTTTACCACATAATGGTGTATACCTTGACTCATAGGCAGCAGCATCCAATCTTGTGTATTGTGTGTCTCTTCAGTGCTGTAGCATTATCTCTCTGTTTAATTTTCTTTAGAAAATATTACTGTGAAGTGCATCATGGCTCCCAAATGCAGCAAAACAAGTTCTAGTGATAGCAGCAGCAAGAGGCAAAGGAGATGCATCAATTTGGAAGTGAAACAAAAGGTTATTAAACAACATGAAGTTGTGAATACTATTGCTCACAATTTGAGCATATTTGCATAACGTCCAAATCACATAACATCCTATTTCACAGAATGTATCATGGACGTTAAGCAACGCATGACTGTAATCCAGAAAAGTAGTGTTCCACCAGAGTGTATCTTTAAGTGCTGATGAAAATACTATCAAACATTCCAGAAAACATACCATTTTCCCTGGAAGTTAATTTTATTATTCATTATATTAAAAAAAATGTGTTCTACACAAAACAAGGCAGACATTGGCATCTTATGGAGCTTGATAAAAACTTATAACTTCAAAGCAACGCATTAACTTGTTTTTGAATCCTATCAAAAAATTTAGTCCTCAACATCATTTTATATCTATCTTTCAATTCCCCACATGTCTGTTTGTCGTACTGTGGTGTCTTTCGTGTTGCTGTGATGCTGGAAACTATGCCACCGGTATTTCAAATACCAGCAGAGTCATCCATGGTGGACAGGTTTCAGTGGAGCTTCCAGACTGAGACAAACAAGGAAAACCTGCCTGATGGTCTATTTCTGAAAATACTGGCCAGTGAAAACCTTATGAATAGCAGTGGAACATTGTCTGGTACAGTGCT
Organism: Trichechus manatus latirostris; assembly: GCF_000243295.1. Taxonomy (NCBI): domain Eukaryota; kingdom Metazoa; phylum Chordata; class Mammalia; order Sirenia; family Trichechidae; genus Trichechus; species Trichechus manatus. The sequence goes on from NW_004443938.1 coordinate 43,847,429, forward strand.
GGAAGATGAGCCACTCAGGTTGAAAGGCACTCGACAAACACCTGGGGAAGAGCTGTCACCTCAAAGTAGAGTAGATCTTAATGAAGTGGATGGAGTAAGGCCTTTGGGATCTTCATTTGCTGAGGTGGCACAACTCAAAATGAGAAGAAACTGCTGCAAACTTCCATTAATAATCAGAACAGGGATTTGTACAAAATATGAATCTAGGAAAATTGGAAGTAATCAAAAATGAAATGGAACACATAAAGATAGATATCATAGGTACTAGTGAGCTGAAAAGGACAGGCACTGGCCATTTTGAATCAGAAAATCATATGGTCTACTATGCTGGGAATGACAAATTGAAGAGGAACAGCATCACATTCCTCATCAAAAAGTACATATCAAGACATATCCTGAAGTACAATGCTGTCAGTGATAGGATAATACAAGTCTTACAAGGAAGACTAGTTAATAAGACTATTACTCAAATTTACTCGCCAATCACTAATGCCAAAGATAAGAAAATTGAAGATTTTTACCAACTTCTGCAGTGATGAAACTGACCAAACATGCAATCAAGATACATTGATAATTACTGGTAATTAGAACGTGAAAGTTGGAAATGAAGATGGACTTGGTGATAGAAATGACGCTGGAGATTGCATGGTACAATTTTTCAAGACCAACCACTTCTTCATTGCAGATATCTTTTTTCAAAAACATAATCAGCGACTATACACATAGACCTCGCCAGATGGAATACACAGGAATCAAATCAACTACAGCCATGGAAAGAGAAGATGGAGAAGCTCGATATCATCAGTCAGAACAGGCCAGGGGCCAACTGTGGAACAGACCATCAATTGCTCATATGAAAGTTGAAGTTGAAGTTGAAGCTGAAGAAAACTAGAGGATGTCCACAAGAGCCAAAATACGACCTTGAGTATATTCCACCTGAATTTAGAGACCATCTCAAGAATAGATTTGATGTGTTGAACACTAATGACTGAAGACCATATAAGTTGTGGAATGACATCAAAGACATCATACATGAAGAAAGCAAAAAGTTATTACAAAGACAGGAAAGAAAGAAAAGACCAAAATGGATGTCAGAAGAGACACTGAAACTTGCTCTTGAATGTCGAGTAGCTAAAGCAAAAGGAAGAAATCATGAAGTAAAAGATCTGAACAGAAGATTTAAAAAGGCAGTTTGAGAAGACAAAATGAAATATTATAATTAAATGTCCAAATATCTGGAGTTAGAAAACCAAAAAGTTTTCGGCAATTCTCAAGCTGAAAGAACTGAAGAAAAATTTCAAGACTTGAGTTGCAATATTGAAGGATTCTATGGGGAAAATGTCAAACAATGCAGGAAGCATCAAAAGAAGATGGATACACAGAGTCACTGTACCAAAAAGAATTGGTTGAAGTTCAATCATTTCAGGAGGTAGTATATGATCAAGAACTGATGGTACTGGAGGAAGAAGTCCAACCTGCACTGAAGGCGTTTGCAAAAAACAAGGCTCCAGGATTTGACAGAATACCAACTGAGATGTTTCAACAAACAGATGCAGCCCTGGAGGTGCTCATTTGTCTGTGTCAAGACATTTGGAAGACAGCTAGCTACCTGATCAATCAGCTGGAAGAGATCCATATTTGTGCCCATTCCAAAGAAAGGTGATCCAACAGAAAGCAGAAATTACTGAACAATATCATTAATATCACACTCAAGTAGAATTTTGCTGAAGATCATTCAAAATGGGTTGCAGCACTACATCTACAGGGAACTGTCAGAAATTCAAGCCAGATTCAAGACTTGAGTTGCAATATTGAAGGACGTGGAACAAGGGTCTCATTGCTGATGTCAGATGCATCTTGGCTGAAAGCAAAGAATACCAGAAAAATGTTTACCTGTGTTTTATTGACTATGCAAAGACATTCAACTGTATGAATTCATAACAAATTATGGATAACGTTGTAAAGAATGGGAATTCCAGAATACCTAATTGTGCTCATGAGGAACCTGTACGTAAACCAAGAGGCAGTTGTTCAAACAGAACATAAGGATACTGCGTGGTTTAAAGTCCAAAAAGGTGTGCGTCAGGGTTGTATCCTTTCACTATACTTATTCAATCTGTATGTTCTGCAAATAATCCCAGAAGCTGGACTATATGAAGAAGAATGCTGCATCAGGGATGGAGGTAGACACATTAATAACCTGCAATATGCAGATGACACAACCATGCTTGCTGAGAGTGAAGAGGACTTGAAGCACGTACTGATGAAGATCAAAGACTACAGCCTTCAGTATGGATTGCACCTCAACATAAAGAAAACAAAAATCTTCACAAATAGACCAACAAGCAACATCATGATTAACGAAGAAAATATTGACTTTGTCAAGGATTTCATGGAAGCAGCAGTCAATAAATCAGATCGCATATTGAGTTGGGCAAATCTGCTGCAAAAGACCTCTTTAAATTGTTGAAAAGCAAGAATATCACTTTGAGGACTAAAGTGTGCCTGACCCAAGCCATGGTATTTTGAATTGCTTCATATGCACGCAAAAGCTGGACAATGAATAAGGAAGACCGAAGAAGAATTGATGCCTTTGAATTATCGTGTTGGAGAAGAGTATTGAATATACCAGATATTGCCAGTAGAACAAACAAATCTGTCTTGGGAGAAGTACAGCCAAAACGCTCGTTAGAAGCAAGAATGGTGAGACTTTGTCTCATGTGCTTTGGCTATGTTATCAGGAGGGACCCAACCCTGGTGAAGAACATCATCCTTGGTAAACAGGAGGGTCAGAGAAAAAGAGGAAGACCGTCGATAAAATGGAGTGACACAGTGGCTGCCAACAGTGGGCTTAAGCACAGCAGAGATTGTGAGGATGGCCCAGGACCAGGCAGTATTTCTTTCTGTTGTACATATGGTCACTATGATCAGAACTGACTTGAAGGCACCTAACAAGAAGAACATCTTTCAATTAAGGAGCCCTGGTGGCAAAAACAGTTAAGTGCTCAGCTGCTAATTGAAAAGTAGGTGGTTTGAACCCATCCGTAGTCTCCACAGGAGAAAGAGCTGGCGATCTGCTTCTGTAAATATTACAGCCAAGAAAACTCTGTGAGGCAGTTCTACTCTGTCACATGGAGTCTCTGTGAGTTGAAAATTTACTAGGTGGCACCTAACAACAATAACAACTATCTTTCAATTGTATCATAGTTTAAAAAATTATTCTCATTAACTTGATTAAGACTTTTAAACAAATGCCAGGCTCCCAGGTATCTTACAATATGTTTTCTGGATTTATGCTGAGCCTACACTGCAGCCAGCAATTGACAAGGCCATTGTGAAAGCCAAGCTGAGTTTATATCAAAAGGCCTCCATTCTATGCTCTGCTAACAGAGGAGACTCTGAGGATCTCTGGGTGGTCTTTAGGTAGGAAGTCCTGAACTGGGATCTGTGGGTTTAAGGAAGTCTTCCAAGGGAGGGAACATGCGAGCTGAGATCTAAGTGACGAGTAGGCACTGGGGGCAGGAGGCAATGACGAGTGCCCAGGTCCTGTGTCTAGGTCCTGAGGCAAGAAAGAGAACTGGGATCAGGAGGATTTGAAAGGAGGCTAACCAGGGGGCTGGGGAGTAGGGAGCCAGGGGTACAAGCAGAGAGCAAGTGTGGGGGAAGGCAGATCCCACCAGATCATGCTTCTGTTGTTGTTGTTGTTGTTAACTGCCATAAAGTCAACCCCTAACTCAAGGGGACCTCATGCACAATGGAATGAAATGCTGCCCGGTCCTGCACCATCACCATGATCCATTGCAGGTCAAATTGTTGTACTTCACAGAGTTCTCATGTCAGGAAATATGTGCATCAGGGTTGTATCCTTTCACCATACCTATTCAATCTGTATGCTGAGGAAATAGTCCAAGAAGCTGAACTATATGAAGAAGAATGGGGCATCAGGATTGGAGACAAACTCATTAACCTGTATTATGCAGATGACACAACCTTGCTTGCTGAAAGTGAAGAGGACTTGAAGCATTTACTGATGTAGATCAGTATGGATTACAACTCAACATAAAGAAAACAAAAATCTTCACAACTGGACCAACAAGCAACATCATGATAAATGGAGAAAAGAATGAAGTTGTCAAAGATTTCATTTTACTTGGATCCACAATAAACACTCACAGAAGCAGCAGTCAAGAAATTGAAAGACCCACTGCACTGGGCAAATCTGCTGCAAAAGACTTCTTTAAATTGTTGAAAAGCCAAGATGTCACCTTGAAGACTAAGGTGCACCTGACCCAAGCTAGGGTGTTTTCAATTGCCTCAATGTGAAATCTGGGCACTGAATTAGGAAGACCGAAGAAGAATTGATGCCTCTTAATTGTCACACTGGCGAAGAATATTGAGTATACCATGGACTGCCAAAAGAATGAACAAAGCTGTCTTGGAACAAGTACGACCACAATGCTCCTTAGAAGCAAGGATAGCAAGACTTTGTCTCACATACTTTGGACATGTTATCAAGAGGGATCAGTCCCTGGAGAAGGACATCTTGTTTGGTAAAGTATAGGGTCAGTGAAAAAGAGGAAGGCCCTCAACGAGATGGACTGACACGGTGGCTGCAACAATGTGCTCAAGCATAACAACGATTGTGAGGATGGTGAAGGACCAGGCAGTGTTTCATTCTGTTGTACGTGGGGTCTCTATGAGTTGGAATCAACTTGACAGCACCTAACAACAACAACATAGAGTTTTCATTGGCTAGTTTTTCTGTCTTAGTCCAGAAGCTCCAGTGAAACATATAGAGCATCATACCAAAACACAACCCTCCACTGACAGGTGGGTGGTTGCTGCACATGAGGTGCATTGGCTGGGCTCATTGGCCCAGAATCGAATCCGAGTCTCCCTCATGGGAGGCAGGAATTCTACCAGTGAAACACCAGTGTCACCATTTGATTATGCTTCTAGGCCATGTTAAAGATTTTGGTCTTTATTAAAAAAGAACGGTTTGGGCAACATGGCGCTATAGACAGAAGCACCACATGCTATCCCTCCACAGCAAAGATCTGAAGAACTAAGTCAAATCTTGAAACCTTAAGCATCAAATGAAGAGATAAAGAACTCAGCCAAGCACCAAAGGGAATAAGAAATTGACAGAGAACAGAAAGCGAGGAGAGATACTTGCAGAAGCCCCCTATCAGCTACTGCAGCACAGATCTGACATCTTGGACTCCTATCAGAGATCAGTGAACAAGGGGTACGAGAAAGCAGCTTCATGGAGATTCACAGAGACAGAACAACCAGTAAACAATGGTATACGGTTTCCCATCCCCCACCCTTCTTCACCCTTACGTGGCCTCCTCTGCTTCCTGTGGCCACAGTGTCTTGGCCAGGAAGCACACGCTTCACCCTGGTGCTGCTTGGGTTCCACCTGCACTGGACACCTCCCTGAGTGCCATTTATTAGCTGCTGGTGTTGCTTTTTTCCACTTCTTTAGATTTCTTTCTTACCTCTCACCACCTCCCCTCCTTCCTCTCAAGTACCTGGCTCCATGTGCCATCTTTGTTTCTTCCTGAAAGGCTGCAAAACACCACTCAACTGTGAAACTGCTTCCTAGCCCGTGCTGCCACGCTGGTGGGACCCTCAGGGCTTTTTTGTTTGTTTGTTCTGATTTGTTCTGTTTTGATTTGTTTTTTTGTTTGTTTGTTTTCTTTTTCTTTTCTTGTCTTGGGAGCCCCTTCTAGCTAAGCAGTACTGAGTGGCTTGGGAGCTACTCCCATACACTGTGCAGACTCGTAGTGGCATCCCTGGGAGCATGTCTTTTTTCTTGCTTTTTTTTTTTTTTTAATTTTTCTTTCTTTGTTTTGTGTTCTTCTCTTTCCCTTTCTGTCTTTCTTCATTTCTCAGTTTCTCGTCTCTCTATACTTACCTTATTTTCCTATCTCCTGAATACCTGGCACTGTGTGCCACCTCCACCCCGTCTAGCCAGGCTGTACTTCACGGCCTGGAAGCAACTTCCCCAGTCCTAGGAGCCACATTGGTGGGATCCATGGGGGCTTCTCTTTTCTTTTTTTTTCCCTACTTTTTAATTATTCATTTCTTCTTTTACCCTTTTTCTCTTTTTTGTCATTTTTGTTTTTCTCCATTTCTCAGTCTCTCATCTCTCCACTGCAATGCTGAGCTCCCTTAGCACTCTTTTTTGTTTGATTGTGTGTGTATATGTTTTTGGCTCTTGTTCCTCTCTCTTCTCTCTCCTGTTTCCCATAGTCATCTTACCTCCACACATCACAATCTCCTCCCACCTTCCCACCTACCTGCACTGTGCACTGAACATCACAAGCCCAAACAGCACAGGCAAGGCCTACTGGAACCTGTCCTGCACTGATTCCCAGCCCGCCCTGTCGACCCTAGTACATGCCACAAACAACCCATCCCAGCAACTCCCCTTCAGCTAGACCTGCCCTGCTGTACCATACCTGAGTGACTGACCCTGCCTATTGGAGAAGGAGGTGAAAAGTATTGTGCCCACAGAAGAGCAAACAACAAAGAATGCACAGCCTGCCTGCTCACACATAACCAAATAAAACAAAAAATCAGGAAGAAACAAACAAATCTACAATCAAATAACTACTGATTGCACGAAGACAGAAGACAATATGAAAACAGATACAAAGACAAGACAGGATGGTTCCAGTAGGCATCCAAAATAAAACACCAGATGACTTTCTAGTAGAAGAAAAGGCAAAAGAACTACCTGATAGGGAATTCAAATCTCTAATATTCAGAGCTATCCAACAGTTGAAGCAAAAGGCAAACAAAAATGAGGAAAAAATAGAGAAATTCATGGAAAATGCAGATAAATTCATGGAAAATACAGACAAAAAAAAAGAAGAACTCAGGAAAATAATACAGGAACAAAATGCCAAAATAAATTCGCATCTAGAAATCATACAAAAACAACAATTAGTAATCCAAACAGATTTCAAAAATGGACAGTGTCATAGAAGGGCTGAGGATCAGATCTGAAATGATGGAAGACAGGCTCAGCGAAATTGAAGACAAACACTTGGATACAACTCTGAGGAAAAATCAGAAAACACAACAAAGAAAAATGAAGAAACCTTGAGAATTATGTGGGATACAATCAAAAGCAAAAATTTGCAAGTGATTGAAGTTCCAGAACAGGAGGAGAAAGAAGAAAAAAGAAAAAAACACAGAGAGGATCATTGAAGAACTACTGACAGAAAAAGTCTGCAGTATTATGAAAGATGAAAAACTAACCATCCAAGAAGCTCAACGAATCCCATATAAGACAGACCACAAAAGAAAATCACCAAAGCATATCATAATCACACTCGCTAAAACCAAAGACAAACAAAGAATCCTGAGAGCAGCTCGAGAAAAACAAAAAAATCACAAAAAGAGGAGAAACAATAACAATAAGCTTGGATTATTTGGCAGAAACCATGCAGGCAAGAAGGCAATGGGATGACATATATAAAACCTTGAAAGAAAAAAATTGCCAGCCGAGAATAATACATCCTTCAAAGCTCTTGTTCA
>NW_004443938.1:43855575-43857406 GCF_000243295.1 Trichechus manatus latirostris
GCACCCATAAAGAGATGGAGAGTAACAGAATGGATAAAAAACAAGATTCATCAATAGTCTGTCTACAAGACACACACCTTAGAAACAAAGACATAAATTTATTGAAAATCAAAGGGTGGCAGGAAATATATAAAGCAAACAACTACCAAAAAAGAACAGGCATTGCATTACCAATCTCAGATAAAATAGACTTTAAAACAAAATCCAACATTAAAGACACAGAAGGAAACTATATAATGATTAAGGGGATGATCGATCATGAAGACATAACCATAATAAGCATCAATGCACCCAATGCCAGGGCTCCAAAATACATAAAACAAACTCTAACAACACTGAAAAGAGAAATTGACAGTTCCACGGTAATAGTAGCAGACTTCAACACACCCCTCTCGGTAAAGGACAGAACATCTAGAAAGAAACTCAACAAAGATACAGAAGACTTAAAGGGCACAGTCAGCCAACTTGACCTCAGAGATATATATAGAATATTACACCCAACAGATGCAAAGTACACATTCTTTTCCAATGCACATGGAATATTCTCCAGAAAAGACCACATTTTAGGCCACAGGGCAATCCTCAAGAAGACCCAAAACGTTGAAATAATACAAAGTATCTTCTCTGACCACAATGCCATCAAAGTAGAAATTAACAACGTGAATAGCAAGGAAAAAAATCATTTACATGGAAACTGAATAACACCTTGCTTACAGACCACTGGGTAATAGAGGAAACTAGACATGGAATCAAAAAATTCCTAGAACCAAATAAGAATGAAAACACAACATACCAAAACCTTTGGGACACAGCAAAGGCAGTCCTCAGAGGTCAATTTATAGCAATAGATGCACACATCAAACAAAGAAGAAAGGGACAAAATCAAAACATTAACCACACAATTCAAACAAATAGAAGGAGAACAGCAAAAAAAAAGCCCACAATCACCAGAAGGAAGCAAATAATAAAGATCAGAGCAGAAATAAATGAAACAGAGAATAGAAAAACAATAGAATCAACAAAACCAAAAGTTTGTTCTTTGAAAAGATCAACAAAATCAACAAACCACCAGTCAGACTTACCAAAGAAAAACAGGAGAGGACGCAAATAACCCAAATAAGAAATGAAATGGGGGACATTACAATAGACCCAACTGAAATAAAAAAGATCATAACAGTATTATGAAAAACTATACTCCAACAAATTTGAAAACCTAGAGGAAATGGATAAATTTCTAGAAACACACTACCTACCCAAACTATCACAAAATGATATTGAGAATCTGAACAGATCCATAACAAGAGAAGAGATTGAAAAGGTCATTAAAAAAACTCCCAACAAAAAAAGCCCTGGCCCAGATGGCTTCACTGGAGAATTCTAACAAACATTCAGAGAAGAGCTTATATGAGTACTACTCAAACTATTTCAGAATATAGAAAGGAAGCAACACTTCCAAATTCATTCTATGAAGCCGGCATAATGCTGATACCAAAATCAGGCAAAGACATCACATAAAAAGAAAATTAGAGACCAATATCTCTCATGAATATAGATGCAAAAATTCTCAACAAAATTCTAGCCAATAGAATTCAGCATCATACCAAAAAAAAAAATAATACACCATGACCAAGTAGGATTCATACCAGGTATGCAAGGACGGTTCAACTTTAGAAAATCAATCAACGTAATCCACCACATAAATAAAAGGAAAGAAAAGAATCACATGATCATCGCAATTGATGCAGAAAAGGCATTTGACAAAGTCCAACACCCATTCCTGATAAAAACTCTCAATAAAATAGGTATAGAAAGGAAATTTCTCAAAATAATA
>NW_004443938.1:43859450-43900977 GCF_000243295.1 Trichechus manatus latirostris
CCATGGTCTTGGGGAACATCCAGCTCAATTGGCATAACACAGTTTATAAAGAAAATGTTCTACATTCTACCTTGGTGAGTAACATCTGGGGTCTTAAAAGCCTGTAAGCAGTCATCTAAGATACTCCACTGGTCTCCCCCTGTGATGGTTAATATTGCATGTCAACTTGGCTAGGCCATTATTCTCAGTGTTTTAGCAGTTGTATAATGTTGTGATCACTTCCCTGTTGAAATCTGATCTGTGATCACCCCCATGATGGAATCTGCTGAGTGGTACTGGCGAGGCAGGGCCTGTGGCAGCTCACTGTTTCATCTCTCTGCCTTCCATTGGTTACTTCCTGCCTGCTTGCCTTGCCAAGGTTTTTGGCTTGTTTCAGACTCAGCAGCTGCATCTTGTTGTCTCATCTCTGGTTGGTGGGACTTGAGCTAGTAGCTTACTTGTTGATCTTGGAATTTGTCAAACTTCTCAGCCTGCGAGCAAGAGTCCGGTTCCCCGACCTGCTGAACTTGGGTTCTTGGGTTCGCCAGCCCCTGCAGCTATGTGAATCAGGAGAAACCTTGCGGTCTTGTCTGCTGATCTTGGAATTCATTGACCTTCACAGCCTGTGAGTGGGAGCTCCTCTCCGACCTGCTGACCTTGGGTTCACCAGCTTCTGCGGCTACGTAAACTGGGAGAGGCCTCTACCCTGATCTGTGGACTTGGGACGTTTTAGCCTCTACAATTGTGTGAGCTATTTCCTTGATATAAATCTATATATATATATATATTTATACACTTTACTGGTTTTGCTTCTCTAGAGAACCCAGCCTAAGACACACCCCTTCGGGAGCAAGGGAGAATGAAAAGAACAGGATACAAGGACAAGATTTGTCCGTAGGACTAATGGACAACAACTACTAGCCTTCACAAGACTGAGTCCAGTACAACTAGATGGTGCCTGGCTACCACCACTGACTGCCCTAACTGGGATGAAAACAGAGGGTCCTGGACAGAGCTGGAGGAAAATGTAGAACAAAACTCTAACTCACAAAAGAAGACCAGATTTATTGGTCTGACAGAGACTGGAGAAACCCTGAGAGTGTGGCCCCTGGACACTCTTTTAGCTCAGTAATGAAGTCACTCCCAAGGTTCACAGTTCAGCCAAAGATTAGACAGCCCCATAAAGCAAAACGAGACTAATGGGGCACAACAGTCCAGGGACAAGGGCTAGAAGGCAGGAGGGGACAGGAAAGCTGGTAATAGGGAACCCAAAGTTGAGAAGGGACAGTGTTGACATGTCATGGGGTTGTTAACCTTTGTCATAAAACAATATGTGTACTAACTGTTTAATGAGAACTATTTATTCTGTAAACCTTCATCTAAAGTACAATAATTAAAAAAAAAAAGAATGGAAAGACATTGAAGGGTTTTGAGTAACACAGTGACATGATCAGATTTGCATTTTTAAAAGATTATTCTGGCCTTTAACAAAGAGCAACAATAATATTTAAAAAATGCTTTACTATATGTGAGGGGGAATGAAAGAAAAATGAGCTCATGTGTGCATATGCAACTCTGCACAACATGAAGTCTCCTAACTAGGAGCAGGGATTTGAAATCCTGTCAGCCTATAGCTATTTAAACCAAATCCACTGCCTTCCAGTTGATTCCGAGCCATAGTGACCCTATATAGGACAGAATACAACTTCCCTATAGGGTTTCTGAGGCTGTAAATCTTTATGGAAGCAGACTGCCACATCTTTCTCTTGAGGAGCAACTGGAAGGTTTGAACTGCTGACCTTTTGATTAGTGAGTCTGAACCACTGACCTTTTGGTTAGCAGCCAAGGGCTTTAACCACTGCACATTCAGGGCTCCTCCACAGCTATTAAACTAAAACCAAACCCATTGCCATCAAGTCAATTCCAACTCATAGCGACCCTGTAGGACAGAGTAGAACTGCCCCATACAGTTTCCAAGGAGCAGATGGTGGATTCAAAGTGCCAATCTTTAGATTAGCGGCTGAGCTCTTAACCACTGTGCCATCAGGGCTCCTCCATAGGTATTTAAACAAACAAACCAAACCCATTGCCGTGGGGTTGATTCTGACTCATAGCGACCCTATAGGACTGAGTAGAACTGCCCCAAAGTGTTTCCAAGGAGCGGCTGGTGGATTCAAACTGCCAATCTTTTGTTGGACAGCTGAACTCTTAAACGCTGTGCCACAGCTATTAGTACTTCTCAATTCCATGTTCCCCAACCTCAGTCCACCTGCTGCTAAAAGACGTTAACGGTGATTGACGGTGACCATCCAGGCTACGATATCCTCCCGCTCACTGTGGAGGGTGCACCCTGGGATGTTTGCAATCATCGCAGCAGCCCCAAGACTGGTGCATGGCTCTGGAGGGACGCGGTTACTCACTCATCAATTTATGCCTCAGGCTCTATTTTAAGGCATGGTAACATTAAGATGTTATTTTGAGAAAGCTCTCTTTAAACTGCAAATGGATTAGCTGGGGTAGTGGGGGTGGGGGGCTGTATGACAACACCCATAAAGCCATTTAAAAAATTAAAGAAATAAATCCATTGCCGTCAGTTGATTCTGACTCATAGCAACTCTATAGGGCAGAGTAGAACTCCCCATAGGGTTTCCAAGGAGTAGCTGGTGGATTCAAATTGCCAACATTTTGGTTAGCAGCCCAATGCTTAACCACTGGACCACCAGGGCTCCTCAACCATTGCGGTGGAGTCAATTGGACTCATAGTGACCCTATAAAGCCTTTAGGTATCATTAACGCTTCAGGCCATATAGGTTCGTGGAGGTTAGCAGAATAAGAGCATTTTTTTAAAATTTATTTCTTTATTTTTTTGAGGAGCCTCTGGGTGGACTCAAACCCCTAACCTTTCAGTTAGCAGCCAAGCACATTAATGGTCTATACCAGCCAGGGCCTCCAAAAGCACCATTCCACCATTGCCGAGTCAGTTCCGATTCACAGAGACCCTATAGGGCAGAGGAGAACTGCCCCACAGGGTTTCCAAGGACGGCTGGTGGATTCAAACTGCTGACCTTTCGGTTAGCAGCCGAACTCTTTTTTTTTTTTTTTTTTTTTTTAAGGTCATGATTTTATTTTTTTATTTTTATTGTAATTTAGATGAAGGTTTACAGAACAAACTAGCTGCTCATTAGACATTTACTACACGTACTGTTTTATGACATCGGTTAACAACCCCATGACATGTCAACAATCTCCCTTCTCGACCTTGGGTTTCCCATTACCAGCTTTCCTGTCCCCTCCTGCCTTCTAGTGCTTGCCCCTGGGCTGGTGTGCCCCTTTCATCTCGTTTTGTTTTACGGGCCTGTCTAATCTTTGGATGAAGTTTGAATCTCAGGAATGACTTCATTACTGAGCTGAAAGGGTATCCGGGGGCCACTGTCTAATCTTTGGATGAAGTTTGAATCTCAGGAATGACTTCATTACTGAGCTGAAAGGGTATCCGGGGGCCACAGTCTCAGAGTTTCTCCAGTCTTTGCCCAGGCCGCTAAGTCTGGTCTCTTTTTGTGAGTTAGAATTTTGTTCTACATTTTTCTCCAGCTCTGTCCGGGAACCTCTATTGTAATCCCTGTCAGAGCAGTCAGTAGTGGTAGCCGGGCACCATCTAGTTGTACTGAACTCAGTCTGGTGGAGGCCGTAGTAGTTGTGGTCCATTAGTCCTTTGGACTAATCTTTCCCTTGTGTCTTTAGTTTTCTTCATTCTCCCTTGCTCCTGAAGGGGTGAGACCAGTGGAGTATCTTAGACGGCTGCTCAGAGGCTTTTAAGACCCCAGATGAAGAGCACATCTTGAGATAAATAGAATGGAAGAGGTGAGTTTTGGGTGAAAATATTCTAAAGTGTAAGGTCCAAGGTGTTCTGTATTGTGAAGCCTTGAACAGGCAAGAGATGGGAAGAGACAGAGCAGGTATGAAGTGAGAGCCAGCTAGTCCTGACCATGGACTCCAGAAAGGAAAGGAAACCAGAGACAGAAAAGAACCAAGAGAAAGGTGTAACGTTCAAGCCGCTGTGTATCTACAGGATGGTGTACCCCACAATCTGACTGTTTCTTAGAGAAGTCTTTGAATTATCTACACCATCCTAGAATATTACTTCATACAGGTCTACTTGCATGGCTTCTCTTCTCTTCAGAAGAGCACTTTCAAATAGATTTTCTTCTGCTGTTTGGAATTTGCCTCAAAGACAAGAGCTTGGCATCTTATTAAACTTGACTCACCAAAAACTTTTTTTTTTCCTCTGATTAAAAAATTATTTTATTCCCTTACATTATGTTCCATACAATTTTCCTATCTTCTGTTGGGTTTTTCTGCTCACAGGCAGCTAATTAGCAGAGGAGGTAAAATTTCTAGCATGAACATTAGGTAAGCATCTGGAGAGGAGCACCTCTGCTTCATGATTTGACTGCTGGCTCCTTGGGGATCTGAGTTTTTTTCAGATTTAGTTATGGTATGCAATCTTGCTACAAAACTGTTTGAAAACAGGACTGAGTATTTGACAGGTAGGAGCATGAATATATCTGACAATGCTTTTCCATTGAGCAATGGGGGCATTCAAGAAATTGAGCCGGATGTGCTTCTATAGATATTCTCTGTGTATAACTAACTGTGATAACAATGATAACAAACAGAAGGACTTGCTGTCCTATAGGTACAAGCCAATATTATATTATAACAGTTTAAAAGCACAATCTCTTCTAATCCGTTACTTAAAAACAGGCTGCAATCAAGGTCTCCTGGTGTAGTCATCACACAGAAGCAGGTATTTTTAAAAGCTAGAAAACTAGGCAAGAGTAACTAACATCACATGAATTCTTTCCCTCCCACCACTTTTCCCGTGGGTGGCAATCAGCAGAGGATATTATGTGGCAATTGACCTTTATATAAATGAATGAGCATTAGACTAGAGCATGGAATGGTAAGAATTTTGCTTTCATTAAGCAGTAGGAATTGTGACTTGCTATTTGGGTCAGAAAAGCTTGACGCGATTAGAGTTTTAATTAGAAACATGCTAGCCTTAATTACCTGTTTACCACTCCTGTTTGATGTCAGTGGAAATGGTCCAACTTTTGATTCATAGTCTCTAGTTCCACCCCCAACCTACCCTCTATGGCCAGCTAAATTGGTTGGACTAAAACCTAGGACATTTGGTATTGGAAAATCACTTTAATAGTGGAAAGAGATCATCAGAAGCTGAGATCATAGGTAATCATGCTATGGACTTCAGAAAACCATCTCTCCTTGTGGGACATAACTACTTAAGAGCACCTGAGATGTCCTTTTGTGGTTCCACAGTAGGTAGACAATGAAGATGACTTTCACAAAGCAAACCAAAAACCCTGGTGGTGTAGTGGTTAAGAGCTGTGGCTGCTAACCAAAAGGTCGGCATTTCGAGTCCACCAGGCACTCCCTGGAAACTCTATGGGGCAGTTCTACTCTGTCCTATAGGGTCACTATGAATCGGAATCGACTCATCAGCAATGGGTTTGGTTTTCGTTTTGTTTTTTTCACAAAGCAGAGTCAGCTCCATTCCTGCCATCTAGTTGCCAAATGCAGCAGGTTACATTCTCCAACAGCCTCACAACAGCAGCCACAAGCCATCAGTAATCCTCCCCTTGGCACTCCTGCATAGACTCAAACCCACCCAAGGCACTAGATGGTCTATTGGGGTAGGCTGACCTTGGAGGGAGAAGCCCAGATGGCCCATGATACAGTGAACTCCTAGAGGGAAGAAACCACTACTTATTTATCTGTGCCCACCACACACACACACACACACACACACGTGCACGCGAGCATGCACAAGCCCTACTCCAGGGCTTACCACATCACCAAACACATGGAAAATGCCAAATATATAATTATTGGTTGACAGATTGATATGATGGGCCAGGAAAAGACTTCTTGGCAGCCAATTTCACCCAAAGTAACCTGTCATATGAGTGAAACACTGCAATAAGAGCTGAAGCATTTTGTATTAAGGTGGTATTTTGAAAAAGCCCTTTTTAAACTTCAAATTACTTGAATGAAATAAATCCAAGTCATCAGCACTGATTAATGTTTATTGAGTATTTACTATGTGCCAAGTCCCATGCTAAGTACTTTACAAATACTTATATCTCAAAGCTATCCCTGTAAGGCTTCTATTTTGCAAACAAGGGAATATACTACTGTGGCTAGGCTGGTTTGTATAAGACCGCAGGGATAGTAAATACCAGAGCCAGGGTGCAATCTTGGCAACCCAACTCTAAAGCTCATAGTCCTAAATATTACTCTATACTGGCGAGATCATTTATGAAGTAGTGTTCACGGAAGCATCCTATTTTTTGGAGACAATAGGACAGAGAATATGTGTCAAGACAGGGAGAATTAGAGACCTGGAATGAGGGACAGTGAGAGAGACATGGCAGAGAGGTCTGGAGCATCTGCGGAGAGTGAGGGCCAGGTAAACAAACCCGCCTGCTTGTTCAAAATTGTCTGATGTTGGTCCTTGGCATAGCTTTATATTGCCAGCTTGGCATGGTCCAGGTGGATTCTTTTGAGGGGAAAAAGTCACTGTATTAGTTTCTGACTGCTGCTGTAACAAATTATCACAAACTTAGTGACTTAAAACAACACAGATTTATTATCTCACAGTTCTAGAGGTCAGAAGTTCTAAACTAAGATGTTTGCAAGGCTATGCTCCTTCTGGAGCCTGTAGGGAAGAATCTGTTTCCTTGCCTTTTCTAGCAACTTCCAGAGGCCACCTGCATTCCTTGTGGCCCCATCGTCCATCTTCAAAGCTCACAGCATAGCATCTTCCAATCTTTCTCTGCTTCTGTCTTCACATCACCTTTTTCTGACTCTGACTATCCTGCCTCCCTCTTATAAAGACCCTTGTGATTACATTGATCCCACCCAGATAATCCAGGATAATCTCTCCATCTAAAGATACTTAACAACATCTGCAATATCCCTTTTAACACATAAGATAACATATTCACAGATTCTGGGGGTGGAGGGGCATTGTTTGGCCTACCACAGCCAGCAAAAAATACTAAGATACTATAAATCCAACCTGCTGTCTGACTGGCAATAATCACAAAGACTAGAAACCCTCCATGATGTTGAGAACGTGGGAAAATGAGAATTGTCCCACACCACTGAGTAGTGATGGAGAGGGAGGAATTATTATGATCAAAGTCTTAAAAACATGTATTTATTGTGTGAACAATTTTAAAAGTACGTGTTTCTCCAATTGTTCTGCTGATTTTAGGGGTATGGGATGGAAGGAAGGAGCCCTGGTGGCACAGTGGTTAAAGCTCTCAGCTGTTAACCAAAAAGTTCAGCAGTTTGAACCCACCAGCCACTCCGTGGGAGAAAGATGTGGCAGTCTGCTTCTGGAAAGATTTACAGCCTTGGAAACCCTATGGGGCAGTACTACTCTGTCCTATAGGGTCGCTATAAGTTAGAATCCATTCAACAGCAGTGGGTTTGGTTTTGGTTGGTTTGAGTAGGAAGGAAAAGAAGGGACTTTCTTTCCCACCTCTCTCAGAAGAGTCCTTGTCACTGCGTCACCCCATGTGCCTCCATGGTTTTATGGCTCTCCTCTCTGCCCTGTTTGCAAAACAGCATCAGTCTTTCTTTCTGTTTGTAGTTGTTCTCACTCTCATTATAGCTAGACAGGTAGGTATATAGGTAGATGTTGTTGTTGTTATTAGTTAGTTAGTTGAGTTGACTCCAACTCATGACAACCCATGTACAATGGAACAAAATGCCATCTGGTCCTTTGCCATCTTCACTATCATTGGTATGTTCGAGTCCATTGCTGCAACTACTATGTATTTTGAGGGACTTCCAACATAAGGGGCTCATCTTCCAGTGCTATATTGGAAAATATTCTGCTGTAATCCATAAGGTTTTCATTGACTAATTTTTGTAAATAGATCACCAGGCCTTTCTTCCTACTCTGTCTTAGTTTAGATGCTTCACTGAAACCTGTCCACTATGGGTGATCCTACTGGTATTTTGAATACTGGTGGCAACATGCAAGCCACAACAGCATGACAAACTGACAGACGGATAATGGAGATAGGTGGTTAGGTAGGTAGGTAGGTAAGTAGGTAGATAGGCCAGTAGACAGATGACAGATAGACATGCAGGCAGAGAGAGAGAGAAGTAGGTGGGTAGGTAGGTAGGTAGACATAGATAGATAGATAGCTGGATAGATAGATTGATAGATAGACATAAAATCTGAGGTTTTGAAAAATGATATTGAAGACTAGTGGTGAGTCGGAATTGACTTGACAACAATGGGTTTGGATTTTGGTTTGGTATAAACTTATTTGTCTCCTTTTCCCATTTTAAAGCCAAGCAATTTAGAGCCCTATTCTAGCACTGTTCAGAGTTTGTGTGTACTAGTTAAACCTGTGTTTGGCTACAAGCAATAGGAGACCCAAAGCTTAAACCAATTAGGGATTTGGCCTCCCCAACAAAAAGTCTGGAGAGTGTTAAGCTGGACAACAACTTAGTGATACCGTTGGGGCCCAGACTCCTATCAGCCGTTGCTCCACCTTCCTTAGTGTATGGATTTGGCCTCATGGTGGCAAGAGTGCTACTGCACCTCTAAGCTTTGGGTCTGTGTCTTAGATTGGAGATAAGTGACTAGAGGTGTCTGTCTCTTTTGTAATAGGTTCCTAAAGCTCTTCTCAGTGACATTTGCCTGAATTTCATTGGCCATATTTGGTCCTATTGTCACTCCAGATACAAGAAAGCCTGGGAAAGTGAGTATGTTAGCTTTTCAGATTCTTACAGCAGAAGAATGCAAGGGAAAAGAGGCTGTGAACAGTCATGGATGCCAAGTCATAGTCTCTGCACCACCATGATCCAGAAGTGCTTTAGAGTAAACTTTGCATACTTGGGTTAAACAAAAAAACAAACAAAACAACTTCATTAGTTGAGATGGCGCTAAGGCTACCTTATACCAAAAACTGCCTTGGTGGTGATTTATGCCTGTATCATAGGTGCCCTCACAAAGTTAATTTTTGATAATGACTACTGTAGTATCTGGAAATTTGCCAGAATTATAATTCTATAAATTAGGGAAAAGTAGAGTATATCTAAACCAGTAGAATATCCTTAAAAAAGTTTCATTTATACCTGTATATTATACCTTGGTCCTGTTTTAAAAAATGGAAGTTCAGAACAGAAAGATTCCTCAGATATTACCCAGATTTCCTCTCTTATTTTATAGATGAGGAAACAAACCAGAGAGGTGACATGATTTGCTCACAGTTAATGAGAAAATGAGCGACACAGTGGGATTCGTATCTAGAGTGCTTTCTTCTACCATCACTACCTGATGATCAACCTCATGGCCCAGCATGTAGGGCTGTGGCTCCATATCTTACCCAGGGGCCCTGCCCAGGGATCTACATAAACATTAGTTTGCACAATCTCAGCCTTTCTTTTCTTTCATACCCAGAAAAATAATTTATTGCAACTACCTCTATTTCAGTCAATACATATTCTATTTATACTTTTATAAATGAAAATTTGATATTAAGGAGGAAACTTTCTAAGCTGGAAGTGAGGAAATTCCAGTGTTTGTGTGTCTGTCTTAATAACAGCTAAAATATACTCCACAGCCTACATATCTACTTGTTAAAAATATAAATAGGAACATCTTGAGATGAATGTTTATTCTTAAACACAGAAGATGCTAATCTCTTCAGTGAACCACAAAATTAATATGTACAATTTTGGTAAGTTATGTTGCCATAGTAACTAGATTCAGGATCAACTTTGTGGTTCTTATATGCTCATAATTTTTTCATTCTAATAACATTTTTATTGATTTTTTTAAAGGAAAGTAAAAATTCAGTACCTGTCTGATATACCATCTAGCTTTCTGTCAGATATTAAACAAAATAATCATACCAGTTCCAGATTTTCTAAAATAATGCTCCAAACAATGTCAAAGTACTAATTATTGCTTTGCCACATCTTTATTTTTTTAAGTCGACTTCAAAGTCGATAATTTAAAACACGGCTACAGTAATTGTTAAATTAAAAAAAAATGAAAATATGCAAGTCAGTAAGCCAGATTCTGTTTTCATATCTGCCAGTGAGTAGCTGTGTGACTTTGATGATGACCTTGGCTCAGTATCTCTGGGGCTCAGTTTCTTCATCTGTAAAACGCAATTGGTGGAATAGATGATCTCTATGGTGTCTTCAACTGCTAACAGCCAATGATTCAAAGAGGATGTCTGATCTGCATTGTCTTTTTGGTCCTTAACACTGTACTACTGTATCAATCCAGGAAGAAGAACCACTAAGAATTAGAAGATAAGGTATTTATTATAGGAAATAGACCTTTCATGATTGTGGGGAAGAAGAAAGTGTTGGGGAATTGATGATCTGAAAAGGGAGTTGGAGGATCAAAGGAGTTCTTGACCAGTCAATTTGAGAAGCCAAGTCCATCCGGCTGCAGAAGTGGGTTGCAAAGAGAGAGCTGGTGGAGAAGCCTACAGAAGTCTGTGTGTCCACAGGAAGTGTCTGGAGTTGGGCTCGAGGTTGCTCTTGGTCAACAGAGTCAGAAGTCAGGAAGAACTGCTGGAAGAGACGTGGAGGAGAGTAAGTTGAAACTGGAATGCACTAACAACTGACCACACGACCTTCAGAGAACAGTGCTTTGTATCTCTTTTGACCAACTCTAACCTGGGACAATTATAGGGCAAGGATTTTAGGAAATATATTTTCAGCTTAATTGAGTTGATAGAAGAATAATTTAGTGTAAACACATGACCAACAAAGTGATGGTATCTTTTTCCTGAGTCCCTCAACTTTTTCTCTTCCTTCTGCATTTCCTATTTCTGCTATGATACCAATACCACAAGTGGATGGCTTTAAAGAACAGAAATTGACTATCTCACAGTTCTGAAGGCTAAAAGTCTGAATCATAGTCTCAGCCATGTCAGTTCCTTTCTGTAGGTAGCTCCGGGGGTTCCTTGGCTTGTAGATGATCCTCACGTAGCATCTATCCTCCCCTCTGTGTGCATGTCTCTGATCATTTTATAACTCAGAAGCAATTAGGTGTAGAATTCACCATGCACTGGTGTTTTATCATTAACATAACAAAGAAAAACTCTACTTCCAAACAGAATCAAGTCCATGGGTATCAGAGCCAGGAATTCAACACATATTTGGGGGGAACACAATTCAATCCATAACACCTTCTCTACTCCATGCACCTTTGTAAACGGTCTTGAATCCTTGGTGCAGTAAGTTAGGTAGTGAACACATTTAAAGCAGGATGGTTATAAAAATACCTGAGGGTTTAGGGGCCATGTAGACAATCCTAAAGTGAAGCTTTAGTCTAGAATTAACCTGACTGTCTGCCCACATCGGCCCCTCCCTCCTCACAGATGCCCAGGCTGTGGGAAAGAGGAATAGGAGGCTTTGCCAAAATGGAGTGCTGAACCAGAAGGGAATGAGGGGCATTGAGAGGAATTGGCAGGTGGAGATTCAGGTTGGAGAGGAAAAGAAAGAAAGAAGTTTGGGAGAAGGGAGTAGGAGGTAATAGAGGAATAGGGGTGTGGAAGAAGTGGGGAGAAACAATGAGAGTTGGAGAAGTAATACTGAATGTCTGATCATGAGAATTACCTTGAAAACTTTTTTTTTCATTTTATTACACTGAAATATGGTATGTATCCCAAGGAATATATGTGACCTATATTTAAAGACTAATGCTTATCTAAAAAAAACAAACAAACAGTTGCTGTAGTCTTCAGCTCATGGGGATCCCATGTGTGTCAGAGTAGAATTACACTCCATAGGGTTTTCAGTGGCTGGTTTTTTGGAAGTAGATCACCAGGTCTTTCTTCCTAGGCCCCTCTAGGTGGACTTGAACCTCCAACCTTTTGGTTAGCAGTCAAGAATGTTAAATATTTGAACCACCCAAGGACTCCAATGCATTATAATACATCAAATACCCATATACTCACACCCATCTTATGAAAAAGAGCCTTACCCACTGCTGAAGCTCCCTGGATGCCCATCTCAGACCACCTTCCCCTGCTTACCGAGGAAGGTGATCTAGATCCTGAATTTAGGTCCCAGGAATGTGAGGTTGCTTTAAAAAAAGAATGCAAAAGAGAGTAAATGGTGTAGGTGAAAGGAGAGTGGACAGGTTTCTCTGATTAACTTTTCAGGAGTTTAAGAAAGGTTTCTTGGGCTTCTCAAGGAGTTTCTGTATACTTGAACCATACCCCAGGCTCTTAGCACTGCAGAGGCCACCTAGGGCACACTGACATGGTTATTATTCTTGCTCCAACTCTGGTATTGCTACATCTCAGTGTCTTTTTTTTCCAGGCAGACCTGAGTCCTATGGTTATAACACCTAACCTAGCAGAATAACCTCGTCTGCGAATAGGCACTTTCTGCAAACTAGAGGCATTAACTGAGATAGGTCTTGCATATTGAAATTCAGTATTTAATACCCCCATTGAAGGTTTTTATTTTGTACATGATAAATTAGCAGAACCATCCTCCGAAAGCGATATTGCCCTATTGCCTTTTCTGGGACTTCTAGATTGGTCTCTTTGGGTCCTTTTAGCCCAAAAAGGTCCTAAACAGCCAATAAATAGAGGTAAGTACAAGGACGACATTTTAGAATGAAGTATATATGCAGCAGAGAAAAGACAGATGGAAGTTGCCCAGCTTGGCTCCTTGAGGAAGGGACTGTCTTGTCCAACTCTGAATCCTTCTTGGTGCCTTACACTTTACCTGGCACAGAACTGTTTGTTGAGTTGTTGAGTTGAAATGAGACAGACATAATTGGTCAGCCTTCCATTCAAACAACTGTTGTATTTTCAAGAGAAAAGTAATCATTCGAAGTTGAAGGGAGATAAAAGAAGAAGAATTGTCCTTTGTTTCCTCCCAAAGGACTTGTTTTCCAAAAAGCTTTAAAGTGTGTTGTCAGGAGCCTAAATCTCCATTCACCAGCAGATAGCAGACACCACCAGGAACCCAGGCTCTATTGTTTGTTTTTATAAAATAATTCGATTTTAAAGAATCACATCAATCTTGTCCATTTTAAAGAGTTCCCCATGGGAGTGTCTACTCTCTGAACAGCAACATGAAAGATAAAGTGCTCCCTTTAAGAGAAAGGAGCTAATTACATTCATGTCATTATTCAAGTCATTCCTTTTATCACAATGACAGTGGACTTTGAAATCAGTCTGGGATTCTATGGAGATTTCCTAGATACAAGCATAAAAACTTGACAGAGAAGCAGAGTTAATTACAGTGTCCAAACACTGGGAGAGTTTTTTGTCTCCCCTCCTTTATATTGGAACCACTGAAGGAAATAAATAGAACAACTTAATTGTTGAGTTTCAAATTTGGAAGAAGTGGCAGGGACACAGTGGTAGAATTCTTGCCTTCCATGAGGGGACCTGGGTTTTATTCCCAGCCAATCCACCATCTGTCTGTCAGTGGAGGCTTGAAGATTGCTATGATACTGAGCAGGTTTCAGTGGAGCTTCCAGACTAAGACAGATTAGGAAGAAAGGCCTGGAGGTCTACTTCTGAAAATCAGCCAGTGAAAACCCTATGGATAATAAAAGTCCGATCTGCGACCAATCATGAGGATAGCACAGGACTGAGCAGTGTTTTGTTCTGCTGTGCATGGGGTCACCATGAGTCAGACTGACTTGATGGCAGCTAACAACAAGAACAAGGACTCAGGATAGGATTTATTCTCTTTGTTCATATTTTCATATTTGGAGAGACTTTGTTGTTGCTGTGTGCCGTCGGGTTGATTCTGACTCATAGTGACCCTTTATGACAGAGTTCAACTGCCCCATAGGGTTTCCTAGGCTGTGATCTTTACGGAAACAGATCACCACTGAGCAGCTGGTAGGTTTAAACTGCAGACCTTTTGGTTAGCAGCCAAGAGCTTAACCATTGTGCCACCAGTGCTCCTTTGGAGACATCTAAACCCATTGCCATCGAGTTGATTCCGACTCATAGTGACTACTCTATAGGACAGAGTAGAACTGCCCCATAGGGTTCCCAAGGCTATAATCTTTATGGAAACAGACCGCCACATCTTTTTCCCACAGAGTGGCTGAAGGGTTTGAATCACCAACCTTTTGGTTTGCAGCTGAGGGCTTTAACCATCGTGCTGCCTCTGAATTAAGGAATATGGTGGAAGAAGTTCAAAAGTTTGACCATGCCCTACCTAAGAGATTGTTCTTTGCTTTAAATTCTGGCCTTCGGCTGATAATAAGGAAACGCTTTGCTGAGTTTTTGCTCTCATCTCTTGCAGCGCATCCTCTGAGCACAGGGTGGATAAAGGTCCCTTTCTGGATGCTCAGCTTCCTGAACCTGATGTCCTCTGTAACCACCACATGCGCCAGGTGGGAGCATATCTGAACTTAATCAGAACAACTATCATTAGAGCATCAGAGTAGAGGTCCCAGCGCCCACAGCAGTGTGACCCTATCAAGTGGCCAGTCTGGCCTGGTGACTTCACCCTCTCTTCCCACTCTTTCTCCTCTCTGTCCCTGCTCCCACTTCTCCCTGATTCCTGCCCTGGGTTTACAAAGGCAGGTTTCTAAAAGAGCAAGGCACCATTCTGTGGCACCATTCTGCCCCTTGGCAAGGGAAAACGACGAACCAATTTTGTGCATAGGCAGAATGGAAGATGCCTCCATAGCATCTTTAAAAGCCTAGAGGAAGTAGCATTTTAAAGTTCATCAATCTAATAGGTTTATCACATATTTCAAAAGACAGGATGAAAAGAACTTGAAGAAACAAAACAGGGATAGAAACACTGTTAATTCAAGGGGCCAAGAACCCAGAATTTTGCCCTGGGTCATCCTTCAGAAAAGATTCCAACCTTTGTGTCCAGTTAGGTGTAAAATGAAGGAATCCTGGTGCTGGAACAGTTAAGAGCTCGGCTGCTAATCAAAAGGTTAGTAGTTCAAAACCACCCAGCAGCACTGTAGAAGAAAAACCTAGCAATCTGCTCCCTTAAAAATTACAGCCTAGAAAACCCTATGGGGCAGTTCTACTCTGTCACATGCGGTCGTTTTCGACTCTATAGCACCTAACGACAACAAGGTATAAAACAGCTAGCTCTGTTCCTTTGTTCTGGAGACTCTTTCTAGGAAAATCTTGCTATCTGTTACAATATTTATTACTTCTAATGAAGACAGGAAAGATAGGAGACTCTCGTTAACAATTCACTCTTGAATTTGATTAATTTTAATGAAACTCAGCAACTTTAATTTAATGTCAGTTGGACTTGATTGATATCTCTGATGTGAAGAATATGCAAAGTTATGCTTAATCTTTATCTTCTTTTTCCTTGAGGGAGTTACACTTAGACCTTCTAGGTTTATTTCCATATAAATATGATAGTGATACATTATGTATTTTTAAAGTTATTGCAAAAATTTAGATGCAAATACCATTACTTCTTTAGTCAGGAAAAGCACTTTGGACCTTAAAACTTGGTAACCTAGAATCAAAGGACAGGGTTGGCTCAGAACACCTTTGCAATTCATCTGTCTGAACACATATGAGTAATAAGATTGTAAATGGTGAAATGGTTTGAACATCCACGATGAGAAATTTATGACTGAGATTTAACATTTCAGGATTACGCTGCCAACCCAACCTTCGGAGACCAGCCAGTGCTGGTGTGCAAAAATAAATATTACGGTTGCCATGGAAACTGGGATCAACTTGGAGATGATTGATACCAGTAGAACTAACAGCGGAGGTTGCAATTACTTCGTTCCTGGCCTAGTTAATCATGATCAAACCCTGAGCAGCAAACGCTTTTATAAAGGTATAAGAGCCAAATTCCTCTTCCTCAGACCATATAGGAATTATGAGCAGGTTTTCTTCTCTGTGAGTAAAGAAGCCTTGTACTAAGCAGTTACATTTTCATTTACTGGGCAACTTTTTAGCAGATCAGTTGTAGGGGGTGTTGAATGACTCTTTCAGAAGGCAGACGGGAATGTTTGAAGATGCAGTCCACTTCGTAAAGGAAAATCTACAAGCATTTTTTGTTTGTTTTTCTTTTCTTTCCTATTACTTTTTTTCTTTTGTTAAGAGTTCTCATATTTTGCGAATCTGGTGGCCCTAGATTACTATAACCTTTGAGGTCTTAAATATTTGTGGCTTTTACAGTGATTTCCTGGCTTAAAGAGAGCTTTGCAAAACCATCAAATACTATGTCATCAGGAAAGTCTGTTATTTGAACAGGAAGAAGATGTTATTGTTTTAAAGAAAAGATTTCTTAAGGAAATGCAGAGAAAATAAAAAAAATCTTTGTTACCTGGTATGCTTGGTTGGAGATTAGGCTGGCTGTCCTATTTACGAAACACAATAAAATCATTCTCAACAAAGAGATTGTTCCAATTATGCAATTCTCCCAGAAATGTTATTATCAGAGGGAGAAATGACAATAGAAATAGTTATGCTTTTCAGAGGGTTACATTATGAAAATATTATTAAAATTGAATAATGTCCAAAATGATTGTTTTGATGCCTGTAACTTACTTTGCAGTACTTCCTTCTGGACAAAAAGATATTAACCAGTTGTCGTTGAGTCAATTTCGACTCCTGCAGTTATCTAGGCCAGCCCTGGTTGTCCCTTCTTGAGAAAGGGTTTTGGAGAAGGGGAGTAGAGCCTGTAGAAATATAATCCCTCTCCCCACTGCAAAACCTGGGATCATGTACTGGAGAACAAGTTCTACAATTAGAGATAAAAGGCTTAATGCCAAAGCGTCATCAGTTAATCAATTAACAAGTGTGACTGATCATTTTAGACCCTTTCATGTTGGGAGTCTAAGCGGATGGAGGAAGTTCCTCGAAAAGAATCCTGGATAGGGAAAGTAAGAGGAGAGTAAAGGCTGCAGAGCAAACAGACGTGTTTAAAATTTTCCCTAGGGCCACCTCTGGGCTGGGTCCAGTAGATCTCCTTGCCCTAGTGTTTTTTCAAGTGCGGCTAAGAATATATATATACTACTCTGCTTCTCAAGTTTTGGGAAGATTTTGTTTTAGCTTAAGGGACTTTTTCTTTTCTTTTCTTTCTTTTTTGAATAAGATTTTCGTTCTCTAAAGATCTGTCACTGAGAAGGCAAAAAAATCAGAATATACTCAAATCCATTCAATTACAGGTGACATAACTTAATGGGTTTTGAGTTTCTGGGTCATTTTAGAAATAGTCTTTCTGAAACTATTAGTCTTTGGTCTTTCTGGTCTCAGCCAGGCTCTTCACTCTGAGTCCATTATTTCCCAGCACCTCGTCCCTCATGCACAGAGAGTTCTGCGCATCCACAGGAATAAGCAGGCCACGGAGGCAGAAGAAGACCCAGGCCAGACTGAATGATTAATGTCCAGAGTGGGGTGTGAGCTAAAGGTCATGGCACAGTGATTATGTCAATGTGATAAACGAAGCTTTGATTATTTGAGTCTTATGAGCTCCTTGACCATCACCCATCTGTCAATTTGTGGTACTATGGTGGCTTGTATGTTGCTGTGATGGTGGAAACTAAGGCACTGGTATTTCAAATACCAGTAGGGTCACTACAGTTTCAGTGGAGCTTCCAGACTAAGACATACTAGGAAGAAAGGCCTGGTGATATACTTATGAAAATTAGCCAATGAAAACATCATGGATCACAGTAGAACACCATCCAACTCACTTGTTTTGGACACGTCATTAGGAAGGATCAATCACTAGAAGACGCCATTATGCTTGGTAAAGTAGAGGGCCAATAAGTGCATGGGAGACACTTGGTGAGATAGATTGCCACAACAGCTGCAATGATGGACTCAAACATGCTGGCAATCGTGAAGAGGATACAGGACCAGACAATGTTCCATTCTGTTGTACATAAGGTCGCCATGAGTTGAAGCCAACTCAACGGTAGCTAACAGCAACAACAATTTTGAGTGGGTTTTGCTTTCTCAGTATAATAAGAAAATATACGGGTATTTTTAATTTTTAACAAGCTCTGAGTATCTTGGTTTAATGTTGATAGAAAGCTGTAATGGCATAAATTAGTATCTGGATTACAGGTCTCTCAGTTTTAAGACCAGTGTCCAACCCTGAAATCATAGTTAGTCCATAAACTCCTTATCTTTTTGAATGTATACATATATGTATATATAAATTTTCCATCCAGTGATGTGTCATTTTTGAACTAAAGCAAATAACACTCACTTTTACTGGTTGTAAGTAGATAAATTTTACAAGCAGAAGCCAGTTGGCACTAGGAAGTCATCAGTTCTTCTCTTTTTGTCTCCCTCTACCTCATGAATCAAAAAACTCTCTGATTCTCATTTGATCAATCATCAGGGGCCAAATATATTTCTCCCCTTTCTATTTAGTATTATCGCCTTGTCCCTGATCAACTACTCTTATGATTCTGAACCTCAATCAATCTGCTCTACTGAATCTCTTTCCATTTTCATCATTTTCAAAAATGTCCACTTGTCTTGGTAATAAAGTGTTCTTTCCACTAGGGAGAATACTTGGCCATATGTTTGCTCAGGTGGATCCTCAAGGTTGAAGTGAACATTCATTCGATAGACACCTTATTCAGAGTTTTTGGCTATATACTAATATATTTATAAGAAAAAAATACATTATGGTTCTATCATTGGTTTATACATACATACCCACATATATGTATATACTGTGTGACCCTGGGTGGTGTAAATGGTTAAGTGCTCAACTGCTAATCCAAAAGTTGATGGTTCAAACCCACCCAGAGGCTCCTCAGTAGAAAGACCCAGTGATCTGCTTCTGAAAGGTCACAGCCACTGAAAACCCTATGGAATGCAGTTCTACCCTGCACACATGGGGTTGCCGTGAGTTGGAAACAACTCATCAGCAACTGGGTTTTTTTTCGTTTTTTTTTTTTTGGTATATACTGTGTGTACGTACACACACAAGCACAGTATATACTCATTCTGTTTAATCATATATATATGTATGTACATATATGTATGTATAGGTATGTGTATATATATGCATACATATATGATTAAATATATATCTATGTATATTATATATATATGAATACATATACATAAACACCCACTCCTCACTTATCGACATGGTGAGGTTCCAAAAACCAAGTTGTTATGCGAAAATCAGTGATATGTGAAAATGGAGCATGACCACATCAGATCACAAAATGGAAGATGACTACATCATTTCACAACTGCCAAACCACTGAGAATCACGGCCCAGCCAAGTTGACACATAACTTCAACCATCACAGCCAACATTACTCTCACCTCATACCTTGGCGTTCATTACTGCTTAATGTACGCCATTAATGTGCAAAATAGGCAGTAGATTTTTTACTATTGTCATAAATGTGAAATATTGAATAATGAGATAGTCAATAAGTGAGGAGTAGGTGTATATCCATATAAAACATAATTAGTTTTCTTTACAGAACACAGAAGTTGCAACTATTGAGAGAAGGCTCTGATGGTCTATGTTATTATAAGTTGAGAGTACTTTCTGGCCATTTGGAACTCTGTCTAAAATACCTGAAACTTTTCTACCTTCGTTTTACTAATTATAGATACGTCTACTTCCATGCAATATTACATAATCATAAAGTGCTTAAATTTAGGACAATGGTATAGTAATGTTAATTTTAATAATAATAAATTCATATTCTTATAATTTAATAAATTTTTTATATGATTATTTGATTCTCTCCACAACTTGTAAAATAAGTTTAATGTCTTTATTTTACAAATGAGAAATCAGAAACTCACAGATATAAATATTGCCAAAGTTCATAAACTGTGATAAATTATGGAACTGATCTAAAGGCTGTGAAAAAAATTCCCTACAAATTGGTTTGTCTTTTTTTTTTTATTGTGATTTATTTGGAAGTTTACAGAGCAAATTAGTTTCTCATTAAACAGTTAATATACAAATTGTTTTGTGACATTGTTTGCCAACCCCATGATGTGTCAACACTTCTCCCTTCCCCATCCCAGGTTTCTTGTTTCCATTCGTCCTGTTTTCCTGTACCTTCCTGCTTTCTTGTCTTTGTTTTGGGATAGTGTGCCATTAGTCTTGTACACATGATTGAACTATGAAGCACAACCTCATGTGTGTTATTGTTGGCCATATAGACCTGTCTAATCTTTGGCCTCTTTCTTTGCCACATAAAGTTAATGATTGGTTTTTTCCACCTCATTAAAGAATGCTGTTGCTATTCAGATTGGGATTGCATTGTATTTGTAGATTGCTTTGGGTAGAACTGACATTTTCACAATGTTGAGTCTACCTATCCATGAGCACGGTGTATTTTTCCATTTATGTAGGTCTCTTTTGGTTTCTTGCAGTAGTGTTTTGTAGTTTTCTTTGTATAGGTCTTTTGCATCTCTGGTTAGATTTATGTATTTTATATTTTTAGGGGCTATTATAAATGCTTTCCTGATTTCCTTTCCATCGTTCTCTTTATTGGTGTATAAGAATCCAACTGATTTTTGTATCTTGTGTCCTGCTACACTGCTGAATCCTTTAGTTCCAGTAGTTTTCTTGTGGAGCCTTTTGGGTTCTCTATGTACAGTATCATATCATCCACAAATATAGTTTTACTTCCTTATCAATTGGATGCCCTTTACTTCTTTTTATTGACTTATTGCTCTATCTAGGACTTCCAGCACAATGTTAAATAGGAGTGGTGATAAACGGCACCCTTGTCTTGTTCCTGTTCTCAAGGCGAATGTTTTCAGCCTCTCTCCATTGAGAATGATGTTGGCTGTTGGTTTTGTATAGATGCCCTTTATTATGTTGAGGAATTTCCTTTCTATTTCTATCTAATTGAGAGTTTTTATCAGGAATAAGTGTTGGTATATCTTTATAGTATGTAGAATACCAAAATTTACTTGGATCCACAATCAATGCCCATGGAAGCAGCAGTCAAGAAATCAAACAACTTTCTTGATCTGCATTGGGCAAATCTGTTTCAAAAGACCTCTTCAAAGTGTTAAAGAGCAAAGATGTCACTTTGAGGACCAAGGTGCACCTGACTCAAGCCATGGTATTTTCAATCACCTCATATGCATGCAAAAGCTGGACAATGAATAAGGAAGACTGAAGAATTTAAGCCTTTGAATTATGGTGTTGCTGAAGAATACTGAATATACCATGGACTGCCAGAAGAACAAATAAATCTGTTTTGGAAAAAGTACAGGAGCTTTGGTGGTGCAGTATTTAAGAGCTCGGCTGCTAAAAAAGGTCTGCAGTTTGATTCCACCAGTAGCTCTTGGAAACCCTATGGGTCAGTTCTACTCTGTCCTATAGGGTCATCATGAGTTGGAATCAGCTTAAGAGCAACAAGTGGAAGAAGTACAAGCCAGAATGATCCTTAAAAATAAGGATAGTGAGACTTTGTCTCACGTACTTTGGACGTGCTATCAGGAAGGACCAGTCCCAGGAGGAGGACACCATGTTTGGTAAAGTAGATGGTCAACGAAAAAGAGGAAGACCTTCAACGAGATGAACTAACAGTGACTGTTACAATGGGCTCAAACATAGCAACGATTGTTAAGATGGAGCAGGACTGGGCAGCATTTCCTTCTGTTATACATAGGGTCACTATGAGTTGGAACCAACTCAACGGCACCTAACAAAACACATACATATATATATATACACACACATACACATATATGTACATACATATATGTATCATTGTTGTCATTAGGTTGTTGTTAGGTGCCGTTGTGTACTGTGTGTATATATATGTGTGTATGTATATGTATACACACACAATACACACATATATATACACGTATGTATATATACACACACATATATATGCACACACACATACATATATGTACCTAACAATGATATATATATGTATATATATATAGTTGTTGTTAGGTACTGTCAACTCCAATGTGCGCGCACACACACACACACACATAGATACATATATAGGAATCCCTGGTGGCACAATTGTTAAGCACACAGCTGCTAATCGAACAGTCAGCTGTTCGATCCCATCAGCAGCTCTGTGGGGGCATGCCTACCCTATCATATAGGGTCACTGTAAGTCTAAATAGACTCAATAGCACACAACAACTATGTATCTATAAAGAAAAGGAGTTGAAAGAGAAGGTCACACAAATGACCCACAAATTAAGTACTAAATATTTATTTGCAGGCAGACTTTTAGAACTAAACCATTTTGGTGTAATTTTATAAACACACAATAACTTGTATCAGAATTTCTTAGTTTATATCATTGCCAGAGTAATTCTAGAGTAAGAAAACAATGGCCTATATTAAATTTACTTTATCAGTTGCCAAACATCTTGCTAGACAATATAAAATACAATGTAGTGTTCACATGCCAAGGATAATACATTTAACTTAGATTACCTCATAACTTTTTCCTGTTTGTTCAGTGATAATGTTACTTGATAAAGCCTCCCCCCCCACCAAAAAAAATAATAAAACCTGTTGCCATTGAGACTCTTCCCACTCATAGCAACCCTATAGGTCAGGGTAGAACTGCCCCATAGGGTTTCTAAGCAGTGGCTGGTGGATTTGAACTGCCGACCTTTTGGTTAACAGCTGAGCTCTTAACCACTCGGCCACCAGGGCTCTGTTACATGATAAGGAATATTTAATTATATCCTATATTGAATGTGATCCAGTTCCTAAATGTCCTTCATATATTTTGCTCATATATATTTTATCTGATCCTCTTACGGCCCTGAAACAGTAGTAGACTATAATAACAAACTAATAAAATGCAAGCGTCTTTGAAAAATATTTCCTTAACTCTTCAACTAACTGGCTGGAAATGTAACTTCTCAAGTTATTAACATTGTAAATGATAACACAAGGTAACACATTTGGGATTTGGAAATGCTTTGGGGAAAAATAAATACCTAATGAACACAGAAAATATCAGTACAAAAAAAAAACAACAAAAAAAAAAGTGATTTTGTTTTTTAAAATAATCTCTAAACCATTTTGAGCTATTGGTGACTCATTAATTGACAACTTCAAATAGTGATTAATTCATAACCCTTAGGGTGAGTGAGTCAAATGAGTTGAAAAATAAACATCATTAATATCTACTAAAGTGTATTTTAAAATCAACTAAGAACATTTTCTCACTGCTTCAGTGGATTAAAAATTATGAGCTTGTTTTTATTCCAAAATAAATTATAAATTAGATGTCTTTTGCTGTGCATGAGTTTTCAATAAGCAGGAAAAACATGGCATTCTCTCCTCCTCTCTCTATCCCTCAAGCCCCATACTCCTTCCTTCCCTACCCACCCATCTTCCTGCCCTCCTTCTAGTATGTGTGATTTATTGAACATGGATGCAAACGTCTCATTGTAGTTTTGCAGATGTTGTTAAAAAGATATTATAATGGCTTAGGAGGGCATAATGTTAGATAGTTAATATATCAAAACACAGGAAATCAGTGCATAAAGTATATACGAAAATTTCCATTCCAAACTCGGTGCATCTCAAATGTCAATCCCTGGTATAACTCTTCACCAACACCACATTCCTAAGATGTGCTGAAAATTTCAACACTAAAATTTCTGCCTGAAAATATAGACACGTCTCTTTTTCACCAGTCCTAAAAAGGAAAAATCT
This sequence comes from Trichechus manatus latirostris, assembly GCF_000243295.1. Lineage (NCBI taxonomy): Eukaryota > Metazoa > Chordata > Mammalia > Sirenia > Trichechidae > Trichechus > Trichechus manatus. The sequence continues at coordinate 43,883,145 of NW_004443938.1, forward strand.
AATCACCAAATTTTGAATGTAGGTGCTTTGAAATCCCTTATTGTAAACTCGATTTGATTCTAATTCATGGGAATATTGGTAATCAACAGACCTGGATTCAGGTCCTGAATCTGCCACTAACGTGAGTTCCTCTGGGTATCAGCTCTAACATCCTTTGTTGTTGTTGTTAGCTTCCATAGAGTCAGTCCCTGACTCATGGCGACCCCATGCACAATGGAGCTAAGTGCTTCCTGGTCCTGTGCCATCTTCATGATCAGATCAGACTGTTGATCCATAGGGTTTTCACTGAATTACTTTTGGAAGTAGATTGCCAAGCCTTTCTTCCTAGTCAGTCTGTCTATAGGCTCCTCTGAAACCTGTTCAGCATCATAGCATCACATAAGCCTCCACTGACAGACGGGTAGTGATTGCACATGAGGTGCAATAGCTGAGAATGGAACCCAAGTCTCCCACATGGAAGGGGAGACTACAACCACCACTGTCCCCTCTAACATCTTTACTGCTTCTAAATTCCAGATTTTTATGTTTCTATTAGCAAGTCATTCTATATTTTGTACCACAACTGTTTTGGTATTATCTAGATTATAAACATTTGCACTGGAAATAAAATAATTTGTAGAATACACATGCTCCTGTAGACATGATACATATGATTTGGTGGTGAGAAAGAACCAGAAAATTACTAGAAATTATTAGAAATCTCAACCTTGGAGGCAAGGATGGTGAGACTATGTCTTACATACTTTGGACATGTTATCAGAAGGTATCAGTCCCTGGAGAAGAAGGGCATCATGCTTAGTAAAGTACAGGGTCAGCAAAGGAGAGGAAGACCCTCAAGGAGATGGATTGACGCAGTGACTGCAACAATGGGCTCAAGCATAACAATGATTGTGCGCATGGCGCAGGACCAGGCAGTGTTTCATTCTGTAGTACACAAGGTCACTATGAGTCGGAATCGATTTGACGGCACCTAACAACAGCAACAAGTATTAAATAGTGAATAAATAAGACTACAAAAATAAAATCATTTTCAATCATTTCCGTTAATAAAACAAGAAACCATATGAACCAATCAGTAGTAAAGGGAAGTAATAAGAAGAGAATGCACCAACTTGACTATTGTACATTCTGTCTAGTTTACTGAAAACCACACCGATCTGAGAATAAAAAAATTCTGTGTAAAGTTTCCTGTATCCTCTTTATAACTTGTTTTCTCTTCTCATACACTGCCAGTAAAAGAGGATCTATAAATGTAAATAAGGTTACCAAGAATGTGTTTCAAGAAGGATTGATCTGCTGAAGTATAATCTTGAGTGACCTATTTTTGTCACTTTCACCTGTTCTTGGGCAGTGTTGATTTTTAAATTACTATCTTAAGACAGCATCCACTGTTGAGTAAAAGGCACTTCAATGAAGTGGGCCTTTATTCTTTTGTCCCACAATCCTGGGAGGAAAAGCATAGAGAAAAAAAACAACTGAATTACTTAAGTTGCAATTCAGATCACAAAGTACTTTAATCATCAAATGAAGGCTTGATCCAATATCAAGGTTATAGGCTCAATTAATATAAAGTCTAAAATAGGATTACATACAGGGTGGGAAAAGGGTAGGAAGGAAGTACAGTGAAAGAAACAGGCAAGGCAATCCATGTATGGCTACTGTTTCAGTTCCTGGGTAGAGAACAAGTGATTAAGACGTCTTTGAACAATCTTAATACCATAAACCAAAAAAAAAACCAAACCGGTTGCTGTTGAGTTGATTCCGACTCATAGCGACCCTATAGGACAGAGTAGAACTGCCCCGTAAGGTTTCTAAGCAGCGCCTGGTGAATTTGAACTGCTGTCCTTTTGGTTAGCAGCCAAACTCTTAACCACTACACCACTAGGGTTTCCCTTAATACCATAGCAGGTGGATATGTATCATTGGGAAGGCCAAGACTCTACCATTTAAACTGTTATAGGTAAAGTTTTTGGTAAACTCATGGATTTTTTTGATACTTTTAAAAAATCATCCATGATAGGTTTCTGTGGTGGATTATAAAGTTAATTTTGAGCTGCTAAAAAAAGTAACTCAAAATTTATTTTTAACTAGTAAATCATTAAGCACTAGTATAATATCCATTTGGATGTATGTGTTAAAAATATTTTGTTTTATTTTACTTATATTACTATCATGTCCTCTAAAATTATATAAATCACTGGTGGCACAGTTAAGCACTTGGCTGTTAATTGAAAGCTTGGCAGTTCGAACCTACCCAGCAGTTCCTCAGGAGAAAGACCTAGCCATCTGCTTCTGTAAAGATTACAGCCAAGAAAACCCTATGGGGCAGTTCTACTCTGTCACACTGGGTTGCTATGAGTCGAAATCAACTTGCTGGCACAAGGCAACAACAAAATTATATAAATGGAAACACTAATTTGAGCCTGAAAGTTTTTTAAATTGACAACTGCTCTTCCATCAACTGTAGGGTTTTATATGTTTTTATTATCTATCGAAGATTTATATTTCCTGCTTCAAGGGGGCTTTACCTTTTGGCTTTAAATTATTATCTTTACAGTAAGATTGTCAGTGCTACAGTAAACTTAAAGTTGATCATATGTTGTGCTTCGGACCACCTGCCATAATCTGGTGTGAATGCCTTTCACCCTACTCATAAATCTGCTAACTACTGGCTCACTGTTCTGAAGAAACTCTGGTTTGGGAGGATGTTTTAGTTTCCTATGGATATTGTAACAAATTACCACAAACGTAGTGGCTCAAAGCAACACAAATTTATTCTCTTACGGATCTGGGGGCCAGAAATTGAGAATCAGTATCATTGGACTAATGACACACATCAGCAGGGCTGGTTCTCTGGAGACTCTGAGGGAAGAATCTTGCCTTTTCCATCTTTTACAGCTGCTTTCCTTAGCTCATGGTCCCTCCCCTCCATCTTCAAATGTCCCTCTGCTTTAGTTACAACACTTTCTCCTCTGTAGTCAAATTTCCATCTGCCTCCCTCTTTTAAGGACACTTGTGATTACATTGGACCCACCAGAATAACTCAGGGTACTCTCCCCATCTCAAGATCCTTAGCTAAGTCACTTCTGCAAGTCCATTTTGCCACATAAAGTAACATTCACAGGTTCTGGGGATTAAGAGATAGACATCTTTTAGGGGGGCATTATTTACTCTACTACAGGGAATATGCTTGGGAGTGGGGTGGGGTCAAGGGGAAAATTGGAAAAGCTCTTAGGTGACACTTGCAGGCACTAACAGCACATATATGTTGAATGCTCACCCCATGCCCATCTAGGCACCATCCTGGGCCCATCAGAAGCATCAGCCCATTTAATCCACAGCAGCCTGAGAGCAGGACTAGCACTTGGCTGGTACACACTGGTGGGTTTGCATCAGCAATTCTCGCATCTCCAATGGGTCAGTGCCCAGGCCCAAGACCACTCACCTAGAAGGTAGCAGAGCCCAGACTGACACCCAGGTACTCAAGAGCTCGGCTTCTAACCAAAAGGTCTAAAGTTCGAGTCCACCAGCCACTCCTTGGAAACCCTCTAGGGCAGTTCTACTCTGTTCTATAGGGTCACTATGAGTTGGAATCAACTGGACGGCAATGAGGTTTTTACTCTGGATGCAACATCCTTTAATCTAACTACTCTGTTCTACCACAGTTCCTGTTCCTCATCATTTGAGAAGCAAACGGCTGTAAAGAGACAGTGACAAGCACTGTATTTTCATCTGAGGGTACCGAGGACCCTGGACCTTTAGCGCTGGAAAGGACTTTATATTTTAAGTTCTGACTCATTTCACTTCATGCTGAGAAATCCAAGGTCTTGAAATTAAGAAATTAATTGAACGAGAAATTGATTCACTCAAGGCTACACAGCTGGAGTGGCAAAGCCACTGGAGGCATACTGTTCTCAGAGAACTCAGAACACTCCCCCCTCCCTCCCACTTCTCAAGGGCACACCTGAGAGAGGCCACAGGCCTAGGAGCTGTTTGTGCTACAGGCAGCTAGCCCATGGTCCAGACTCCTGGAGTTTTCTAGAAGAAAAAATGCAGTTTATAAAACAAGTTTTAATATTTGTAAAAGCCTTTGGAAATATACAAAAGAAAATCCATTTATCAATCCAGGTTTCATTGCTTTTGGGTGGAAATACATCAATACGGTAACATCAGCTAGCTCATAATCATTTGAAGCTTTAATTACCAATATATGTCTTTGACGAATTTAAAATGAGAAAATTATTTCTCATTTAATAAAGTTGATTTGTTTCATAGATTGAAAAACTCAAGCATTTTGATACAGAGAAGGTTGAGCAGGAGCCATTGCTTGGAGTCCCCAATTCCTTTATTTGGAGCCTCCAAACCCCATGCTGCCTTGTCCTCTCCATATTGCTGGGGTTCTTTCAGGGGTGAACTGAGAAAATCATATGGCTTTAGTTATTTGTTCCATCGGGGGTGTTGAGAGCTATTGTTTTCAAATCTGGAGGTGTCACTGACATTTGCTGGATGCTGTATCTGGTTATTTTCCTGGGAGTCAATGAATTGCTGGGTGAAAATGATCCCAAGATAATAGAAAATGAAAACAGCCTAATTCAATAGGTAGATGAACCTGTTTGTTAACCTAATAGAAGCAAAATAAAACGAAAACACCCAGCATATATGCTAGGGAATCAAGTGCCTCAGTAGAATGTATCTGAAAGTTTAGAAAATGTACTTTAAGCAGAGATATACATTTTACTTAAAAAAAAAAGCAAATGTATGAAGAACACAATCCTCTATTAAGAACAGAAGTTTATTAAATGCCTTATAGTAAAATATTGAGCCCATTCTATTACAATACACAGGCTTGATGTTCTAACAAGTAATATTGTGCCTCAATTCAGGAAAAGTCACAATGCAAATACAAGGGGAAACGGGAAGGAACTACAGACATAAATATATTTTCATTCTCCTCTTACACAACGGCAATACTGATGTCCAGAAATGTTTAGGCATTAGGGAAAAAGTTGTAAAATTTCCTGAGTATTCCATTAAACAATTCTTAAAATTATATGCTACTTTAATGGAAAACATGACAATTTTCTGATGGAAACATCCATTTTAATATTTATCATTTTCAATAACTGGCAACCACAATCCTAAAAATTTATTACACCATAAGAAAGTCTTTGGGGGATATCATAAGGCTTTACAGCACAAGGTAAATTTCAAGGCAATTTATCAAGAATTAAATTTTCTTGAACCACCAAGCTAGTGATATGCCAAGATAAAAAGAAATGTCAACATTAGCTGATTATTTTCCCAATAACAGGTACTAAAAAAATATTGGAGAAAAATAACGATACGGCAACGAATGGGTATTAAATAATAGAGATGGTGAGAAAAAAGCACTGAGGCTAGTTGGCATTAACTAGCATATAATGTATTTTCATTAATTAGATATTAAAGGTTTTCTTCGCATATATAATTTCACAATAGCATTTCTAAAAACTATATTGGTTCATTAATTTTACAAGTCAATTTTCAAAGAAATTTTGATTCTGAATATCTAAAGTTACAGCTAATATCATTTTGATATTTATCCCTAAGAATATCTGACATTCTCATCCATGGCTCTTGCATACATGGTTTCATATTAAAACATAACTGAGAGAGCCCTGGTGACTCAGCAGTTAAGCAACTGGCTGCTAACTGAAAGGTCGGTGGTTTGAACCCACCAGCTGCTCTGTGGGAGAAAGATGTGGCAGTCTGCTTCTGTAAAGATTTACAGCCTTAGAAGCTCTGTGGCGCAGTTCTACTCTGTCCTATAGAGTCACTATGAGTCAGAATTGACTCAACGGCAATGGGTTAAAACACAACTGATGTTGAAAAAATATTACCTAGAGCTCTGGGTAAAAGTCACAACCAACTTAACCAATTCATGTTATTTAGGTAACAGAATTTAGATCTTTCTCTTTTTAAAAATTTTAACCAATTCTATATAAAAGCCATTTTTCAGAAAGTCACATCCTAGGAGTTGCACTCACACTCATAAATATGTATTAAGTCTTGGGCCTGAAATTGAATTTGGTACTTCTAGTCCATTCTTTGGTACCTTATCTTTTCCATACTGGACCCTTCATTCTATGACTATGACAATCAATGAAAGAACTTAAAAGTGAAGAAAAAAGGAGTTTTAATCTGGATGCAAGTATTCTGCACTCATTAATAAAAGAGATTATGCTTTCAAAGGAATGGAAAAATAAAACCATATGCGATAACACAGAGTAGTGCAGTTATATGTAACCAAAAACATACAACCATCTCCATTATAGAATTAAGCAGCCGGGCCTAATGCTTACAAACCATTTGATTAAAAAAGCTTACAACCAATGCTGTAACAAAGAAACACCTGTGAAAATAGTTTTAAAATATATAGCCTTGTAAAATGATATTTTTTTAAACATTAAAACCTTGTTTCAGAAGTTCCCCGTTTTAGGTTGTTACTCAAAAACTCGTCATGTTCAAAACTCAAATTATTGTGAGATCTTGAAATCATAAGAAGCTTTTCTTTATTGGTAAAGTCTTTTTTAATGGCAGCTTGGGGCACAAGCAACCTATCCATCGGGTCCTCTTTGTTCTCTAGTTTCATATACCCTTTGCTGTTGCTTCGATCCAACCGAGGCCAACTTGGATGTTTCCGTTGTTCTGCCTGAACGGTGAGGGTGGAGGGACGCCGGTCTAAGTCTAAGGATTTTGAGTGTGAGGAGAGCAAATGCAAGGATGTGTTAGATCCAAACTGTCTTCTAGCAGCCCCAGGAGACAAGAGCTGCCCGGGCCCAGGTCCAAAGGCCACGGAGGACTTGTACTGACTCGACAGAGACTCTGCAACAGAATTATTCCTTGGGAGCACCATGCTGATTGGCTGGAAGGATTCGCTGCTGTTTGGTAAAGGGACAACCAGGGAATCCATTGACAAATTCCTTGACCTACTTTTGAGGTTATCAGCATCCTCAGTGATGTTATCGATACTTGGCTCATCAATAACACAGTTATTAAGTTTGATGACAGGCAATGTAAAAGCACTGATAGACGATGACACGATAGACTTGGTTTCACATTTCTTAGGGGCACTGGTCTTATCATCAGTTGCCTGGGAAGGAGGTGGACAGGGGCCAAAGACAGAGACAGAGCTGTCAGAGAGCAAAGGAGGCATAAGACGCCCAAAACTCTTACTTTCACTTGCAGTAAGTTCATCCTCCTCCACAGAGCTGTCCATCCGAAAACTTCCCCTAAAACCTGAGAAAGAGGCGATCGTATTTGCTGCCAATCTGGAGGCGCAGGAGCTCCCATTTTGTTTTACTTCTGTTTCTCCCATCAGACCAGTGTACACGCCGTTCATATGCTTTTGCTCCTTGATTCTTAGGGTGTGGATGTCTATGACTGTGGAATAGATATCCCTCATATGTATGATTTTGGTTTCTTTGTCACGATTTTCATGAAGAATAGCATTTGCACAGATGAAAATGAAAATCCCAATCCCCATTGTGAAGGGGCCAAGCATTTTCATTTTGTCAGAATGTAAATGCTGCTCAAAGAAGCGAACGACCACACCACCCTGGTTTCGAATGACCTGAGTTTCGTTTGTTGACAATGTTGTTTCAGCATCTATAAAATGTTCTTTTTGGGGCCAATATCCAAGGACTGCCATTGCAATGCCTATAACTGAAATAAGCACTCCTAAAATGAGGAAAAAACCGGATGGGGAATAAAGCCGGATCTTGCCACGAACCACCACCACATCAGCTCGGGGCCGACGCCGGACTGGTTTCTTCTCCTGGGCAGCAGGCGAGGGGCTAAGGTTGACGTGATGCTGTGATCTGGCAGAGTCTTGCCTTTTCAAGGCAGCCAGGCCCGTTATCACTCCACCTGTTGCTATCATAGCTTGGTCTTTTATCCTGAAAGAAGGAAAAAGGATGATGAACTAAGTATGTTCACAGGATTGCTCATCAATTTAATTCAACAATTGTTTATAGGGATCACTGCTATGTACTGGGCCCTGTTCTAGATGCCACGGAAACATCAGAGAAGAAATAGCAAAATCTGCTTCCTCAAGGAGCTTCCACTCTAGATCAATCAGATGATGATTTCTTACAAAAATAAACATGATACCAAAAGACAAAATAGTAAATATTTTCTCCATGAAGGCAGCCCTGAGATAAGCCTGCAACTCTAAATGTTTCTAAACTGAAAAAAGAAATAAAAACACCTAGCTGAAATAAAAATCGAGCTACCTAATTTAGCGATTTTAAAAATGTGAACTTAAAATTATGATCGAGTGTTTTGTATTTGGAAAATTCCATAAACCTTGATTTTTAAACAGTATTTCAATCTGAGGGACATTTTTCACTGCTTCTAACTGATAACCATTTATCAAATTAAGTTTTGTTTCCCCTCTTCAATCAGGCACCAAAACCTGTACAAAAATACACACTTGTTAACAAGACTATTTCTAGATTCAAAGTGATCGCCCCAGTTCTTACAGAGCAAACAGACCCCCTCTTTAGATTTCAAAAAATGCAACATTTAGTCTGACAAATCTTAAACATAAAGAAGTGATAACATTTCCAGAATTATAGGGATATAGTGGGCTTTTCTCTCACAGTCATGGAGTGGGTGACCATATGTCCCAGTGTCTTATCCTGTTAGCCTTCCTTTTCACGCTCAAAAGTATCCAAGTTTAGAAGATATATTATATGGACACCTTAGTCATGGAGAACTTTCCCTTTTTATTAATATAAAATGTGTCCATATTTTGTGTAAAAATCTAAATAATCTAGCTCTTTACAGCATATCTCATATCTCAATTCAGAGTAGCCACATTCAGATGCTCAATAGTCACATGTAGACATTGGCTACCATACCGGTCGGCATAGATCCACACTATCTATAGTAATCATGTGGCCCAGGTGGCTCCAACCTGCCTTGACAATCATATTGTCTATAACTGCCATCCATAAACCTTACGTTCCTTCCAACTTGAACTTTCCACTCTTCTGAGATATATGCCAGGCCCATTTGTTGCCCCATGACTCATTGCCTGAAATGACCGTCCTTAAATCCTTCAACCACCTGACTCATACTCAAAGCTTTTGACCATCTTAGACTCCTCAGTGACCTCCTGGGTGAGGCCTGTGCTGACACCCCAATGCTCAAGCAGGGCTTTGCATTCCTCTTTATTTACATCTATTCTATAGCATTTTCCATCTGTTTCTTTCTTCAGCGCTCCCCTCACCTTCTACTGAACTGTAAAGTTTTTGAGAGCAAAGGCCATGTTTTACTCATCTTTATACCCCTGGAACTGAACACACTGCCAGGCACCTAGCACGCACTCTCTAAACACTTGCTGAGTGAACCAAGTTCCTACTATTGTAACATGTAACAGAACATACTGGTACATAATCTCACAAAACTCAGCACGCACATGCATACACACACTTGCTCTCTGTCACAAAGGCCCAAAATAAAGAGGCTTTCAAAAATATAACTAAGTCTAAAAATCTTTTAGTTTATTCCCTCTGAATGTATTTCTTCTGAAAAAGGCTTATGGTCCTTATTACACACACAAACACACACACATTTGTTGTTGTTGCTGTTTTATATGATGAAATGAGGAAGAAGAATATCTTTTTAAGAACATAGTTTTGATGGAAATTTTGTTTACTGATTAACATAAAATTCTGGAGATTTCCTTTTCTGTCTGAATAAGTTTTTCTATTATTTGTAAAATGTGAGCTCGAGGTATACAGTATTTGACTTAAATAACTTTATCACTGATTATACAAAAATTACCAGGACACAAGACATACGCATTCTCTTTCTCTCTCACACACATATGTACACACACATGCACACGCACCATTCTTCATTGTGTGTGTTATTTTTAAGAAATGAAAAAATCCAGAACACTTCATAGACCAAAAACAAACAAATAAACCCCAGACTTATGTATAAGAATGCATTCCAGCAACTCAGTGTTCTAGCAACACTCTTATGAAAGTCACCAATGAACTCTTAATTATCAAATTTAATTCCCCCTTCTTAATTCTCATCTTCCTTCTCCGTTTCCATGGACATTACTAACCCTCTCCTTGCTTGAAACGCTCTCTTCTCCAGTCTTTCATGACACTAAGTCCTCCTGGCTCTTCCCTGACCTCACTGACTGTTTCAATTTTGGCTTTCTTCTTCCTTCACCTAAAAGTAGACCATCTTCCCAAGAGTCCTGTCCTTGGCCATCTTTTCTCCTATACTCTCCCTTGGCATTCATATCCACTCCTACACCTTCCTCCATTTCCTTAATGCTAATGAGTTCAAAGTCTACATTTCAAGACATATCCTGAGTTTCAATTTCACATTCCCAACTGCCCACTGAGGAATACATATATATATATACATGCGCTGCTTACAAAAGCTGAAACCATTTTCTGCCATACACAGGCTGTACTGCTTGAGTTGTTTGACTTTTTTTTAATGTTATTACCAGTTCTCAGGCTTGACTCTTCAGTCACCTTTAACTTCTCCCTTATTTCTTCCTCTCATTTTCCAATCAGGTTCTAACTCTTCACAATTTTCACTGCACAATGTCTCTTATTCCACCCCTCCTTTCCAATCCTACTCTTCCCAGCCTAGTGCAGCTCTTATTAATTCCTACTAGACCATAATAATAACCTCCTAACTGGTTTTCCAAACTCCAATTAATTTTTGCTTCTTCCACAATCAAGCTTACACACCAGGGCCAGATAAATTACCCTAAGGCACAGATCTGAAGTTGCTTAAAGAGTGACAATGGATAAAATATTCCCCGTTACCTACTAAAACTTAATCTGGGATTTAAAACCCACTGAGTTTAGCATTATCTCTAACAGTCCCTTTTTATTTGCTGAAAACCCAAACCCAACCAATACCCCTTGTTCCCCATTCATATACGATAACTATACTGTTTCTAAGACCTTGCTAATAATGCTCATGCCATCTAGATCCCCATCCCTATCTTCACATATTGATACCCGGCTAATGGATGAAGCGCATGTTCCACTTCCTTTATAAAGTCTTCTCTGACTGACTCACTGAACCCCACATAAGCTTCTAATCCTCAGAGCATTTCAGCAAAATTTCTATGGTACCTGCTATATTATGTCTTGGTTCTCCCACTTTTCATGGGCAGCCATCAAGTCTAATTCATATTTTTATTACCAGAAACATTCAATATAGTACCTTGCACATAACCAGTATTCAAGAAATATCAGCTAAAATGCTGAATCAGGGAGTAATTCTTTTCCTGATGTTTGCTGGATGACCATCATATTACTCTAACTAACCTTCCTAGTTAAAAATATGAACAAACAAAATTAACAGCAAAACAAAAATCAACATTTTGTGAGTTGGTAAAATATTTGTCTTTATTTGTAATGAAATAGTTCTCAAGCTGCCAAATCTGGCTGGTAGGGAAACAGAGACTATTTTAAGACCCACAAGGTCTTTGGCAAATTGTTGAGGATTCTTCAAGGCATCAAATCTCCTCCTGCAAAATCAAGCTCTCCTTTTAAATTCTGTTTATGATTTCTGAATTGTGTTTGAATAACAGGGCTGTTGATAATATCTAAAGTTTTAGCTAGCTGAACAAGTTGGTGAGTAAATCCAGCCTTCAGTGGAATTGTAACTAGGATTAAAATAGTTTAATGTTGGAAGAACAAACTAAATTGTAACCCACAGCTCTAGTCTATAAAATTTATCAAAGTACACATACTACCCCTTAGAACCTCTCCCAAACCTTGGATAAAACAAAGGTTGGTGTCAACCTTTGTTTTCTTGCAGCAAAAACATTTTCAAATGTTTGAATAAAATGCTTAGATTAGATAGCAGCCATCTAACTCAGTTATTTCCATATGGTAGGATAAAGAATTAGTTAGATGAGAAACTATTTTGTTCTGTAAACCTTCATCTAAAGTGAGAATAGCAGCACAATTGGAAGAGCAGAGTCGATGTCACTAAACTGTGCATGTAGAAATTTTTGAAATGGTGTATCTTTGGCTATGTATATTTTCACCAAAAGAAAAGGTCGGGAAGGGAGAGGGTTGACATGTTGTAGGGTTGTTAACCATGTCATAAAACTATATGTGTACTACTGTTTAATGAGAAACTATTTGTCCTGTAAACCTTCACCTGAAGTACAATTAAAAAAAAAAAAAAAAGAATTAGTTAGAAATCCCTCTAAATAGGATGGAAACAGAGCAAATGCCTTTCATTTGGTTTAAAAGCAACCACAGTGAATTACCACTCCAGACAGATTCCTAGTCCTTTCTACTTGTTAAAACATTTTCTGCTAGCGTTGCCATTTTCTATTCCTGAGGCTGATACTGGAAAGAGGTCTGGAGAAGAAAAGTATTTTAAGAAAGATATACGAAGATAGGAAGGTAGAAGAGAGAAATGAATGACTGTACTCCTATGTACACAAGCAAGGCAGGTTTGACTGGACATGAAGAAAAAGCAAAGGCAGTTTAAGAGTGTGAAAATGTTACAGAAGATGAAAGCAGAAAAAAGACTTCTAGAGTAGTTCAGAAATAAGAGTAGAAAGAAGCAAAAAATAAATAAGAAGGATCACCCAGTTTCTTTAGCCAGTCTACCCTGGTCGGCCTGGACAGGGATGCAGGACTCCCAAGCATCAGCAAGCTCCAGCTGGGTGCCAATGCCCTCCTTTAATTGGTTTCAAGGCAACTCAACACAACCAACCAGTTGCTGTTGAGATGACTCCGACTCATGGCGACCCCATGTGTGTCAGAGTAGAACTGTGCTCCAAAGGGTTTTCAATGGCTAATTTTTTCGAAGTAGGTCACCAGGCCGTTTTTTCTGAGATGCCTCTGGGTGGACATGAATCGCCAACCTTTTGGTTAGCAACCAAGCATGTTAACCATCTGCACAACCCAAGGACTTCTAACTCAACACAAAGTGAGCCCCAATTCTGACTCAGGGATCCACGCTAGATCTGGAGCAAATTCAGTCACTGCTTCAAAAAGCATAAAGCCTAGTAAAGGAGCTAATAATATATCTACATAAAAAGAATAACTCCTAGAAAGAAAGTTTCCATTAGCGAGGACCTTTCCAACAGGCTTCACATAGGAGATAGCATATTAACATTTACCACAGTCAAAAATCAGGCAGATAGCATTTCAGGTAAAGACAGAGAGAAAGAAAGTCAGCTGGAGAACAGGAATTAGGCCTGACTTTAGCATACAGCTCAAAGCTGAGGGAAGCAAAGTGGGGAAGGCTGAAGGGAAAGGGGAGGGCCAGGTCTTGGAAAGTGGCAAACATCATCTCTAAATGCTTAAATTTCAGTCTCATAGGCAATGGAGCACAAATACTGTTGTTGTTATGTTAGGAAAATTAATCTCAGTTAGTAGATGAAAGCAGTGTAAGGGAGGCACTGACCCTGGGAAATAGCACGAGCATGCTGAGGACATTTTCACTTGAAAAAGCCTAGTAAAAGGGTAAAAACTAGAACAAGTGAAGTCACAGGCTTCTGTAGCTTCAAACTGCACCATCAATTTGATGCAAAGTTTTCAGTATATTCAAAATGGCCCAAATCTGCCTTGTTATTTACGCTGCTAAGCTACATCGCCCCTATCCTAACTTTTTATCACTGTTTTTTTGTTGTTTTTTTTGCAGGGAGGGGGATGAGAGGGTAGAGACCCTGTTAACTACAGCCTCCTAATATTCTTCCAAGCTTTAATAATAGCAATAACAGTAATAAAAGCTAACACATACTGTTTACGGTCAGGCACTCTTTGAAGTATTTTACATATAAAATCATAGTTTTTCTCACTACAATCCTGGAAGTAGGTTTTATAAATATGATCTCTATTTTACAGATGATAAAACAGAAGCTCAGAGAGTTTAGGTAACTTGCCTAAGGGGATATGGGGATAGCTACGGGGATAAACTAGGAGTTGAATCCAGGTTCTGCTGCTCCAGAGTCTGTATTTTACAGAATCTTGAGATGAGGATGGACCTCCAAATCTGCTTCTAATTGAGGTTTTCTTTCCCTGCAAGATTTTCTTATTTTGACCCTTGTTTCCACCACAGACATAAAGAATGCTGTTCTGCCTTTAAAATGTGACCCAAGTCATACTGACCACCACGAAAATTGCCATACTCATTTAAAACCCATTGCCATCAAGTCAATTCCAACTCACAGCAACGTTATAAGACAGGGTAGAACTGTCCCATAGGGTTTCTAAGGCTGTAAATCTTTACGGAAGCTGACTGTCATGTCTTTCTTCCGTGGAGCGGCTGGTGGGTTCGAACTGCTTACCTCTTGGTTAGTAGCCCAGCGCATAACCACTGTGCCACCAGGGCTCCTTTGGAAAAAGCCATGGGGGGTATGAAAGGTTGAAAAGCTGTCCCTAGGTGAGCACAGGGCCTCTCACACCTGTCTTGATTATCCTCAGCATGTGAAGACACAGACCCAGAACTGACCGCCCTCCACCTCCATGTTCACTCTTTTTGCTCTCTACCATCTCTGTCAGGGGAGGACCAGGACCTAGTTATTCAAAAATCCAAGCAAAGAATTTTACTATAATATTAACATCTTCTTGACTTGGGCATATAGTACTAGTTTATCAAGAATGATCTCTTTGGATAAATTGTGTTGTTCCTCCCAGTTTGTGGTTATCTGCAAATATTTTAACACTGACTTCCAAAGCTTCACCCAAATTACTGGAAAACAGTTGAAGACAGCATAGAGCAAAGCCGTGTGGTACTCCACTAAAGACCTTCTTCAGGTGAACATTACTAATTTGTTTAGATATTTATTCATTTAATCAATAAATACTGATTACCTACCATTGCAGTAGGAAGGGGGCTTAAAATATGCTTCCTGGCCTGGAGAATAGGATGATCAGCAACTATGATTTTGCTGAGGCCATTCAACTAGTTATAAACAAACTTGACTAGAGTGTCAACCACACTCAATGGTTCCGTATTCTCCAAAAAGATATCATGATTTCGTCAAAAGCCAAGCTAAAAGACATATATTCCTCTCTTGACAGCCCAAAAAATAAATTAGGTTGGGCTACCTTTTGGCTACACGATCATTTTTTTTCCCTTTCCCAGTGTTCATAACCAGCCACTATTTCGGTAGCAAAAGGTACAAAGACTATCAGCTTAAGGTTTGCAAAACACATCTTATTCTCCACTCTGAAAACCACGATACTGTTGGGCTATCAGTAGGCTTTTGCCACCTCACCCATTCATCCTGGATCTTGGAAATCATCAGTAGGAATTCAGTCCCATCAGCCACCTTTCTCATTAGAAAAGTATAGACTACTGCATTCATTTCAAACACTCTGCTACTGTCTACTTGACTACTTTGGGCTCATCGTTCCTCTGAATCATGTTTATTCTACCCCTTCCAAATAAAGGCTTTCTTCTGAATTGAGAAGATGTCTGCTTTGTAGCTTAACACTACACAATCCGTTCTAATCTTCAGGCTTATCTTCTCCTAGTCTTGTTCTGATGATAAGTTTAAGTCTTGTTATTGTTGTTGTCCTTTACCTTTTACTCATGCTTAAGCACATTCTGGAATTTATTTTATATGATGCTAATTCATACTAGTCTTTGTATTCACTAACTCACAGAGTCCCTGGGTGGCACAAATGGTTAAGTGCTGGACTACTAGCCAAAAGGTTGGCAGTTCAAACCTTCCCAGAGGTGCCTTAGAAGACAGGTCTGATGATCTGCTTCTGAAAGGTCCCGGCCTTAAAAACCTTATGGAGCAGTTCTACTCTGCACACATAGGGGTTGCCATGAGTCAGAATCAACTCAACAGCAACTAAAAACAATAACAGCAACTCACAAAAGTTAATTCCTATACTTTTAGGTCTTCTTCTGACCACACTGGCCTACTGTTCTGAATATACTGAGAGTCTACTATACATCAGACATGGCTCTATATGCATTCACACACTTACTTCTAAGGTGATAATAATTAAATAGACAAGTAGAGTTGACTTTTATAAGTCTTTGAATCCAATCATTCCTTTTAGCCTAATAAAGACCAGGAATGTTGTCTAGCACAAAACAAAACAGGACTAAAATACAAGTCTGCAGACTCCCAGGCCAATGTTATTCTTGGTTATATGCTCCTCTTTCCATTGTTTTTCATGCTATCCCAGTGCCTGGCATGTAATAAACGTGCGTAAGTATCTGTAGAGTGGAACTGATTTGATGAATGGTTTAACATGATTGAAATTTGCTAGGCAATGGGAATACAGATTAATAAAACTTAGTCCCTGGTTTCAAGGAGTATGGAGCCAGTGGGAAAGGAGTCAAAGTAAACAATGTAAATGAAATGAACTAAGTGCTATGATGGAGTTATGGGAGCAAAGGGGGAAGATCTTCTACACCATTCAGAAGAATCTGGGAAGGCTTCCAAGAAGCAGCAGCAGTTGAAAGAGGCTTGAAGCATCAGTAGTTTAGACTCTAATTCATCCTTGTTCCTGATTGTTTCTAAAGGGCCTTGCCCTATGATTTGTCTTCATCTTCTCAGTTAAACAATGTCTATTATGTGAAATATATTTGATACTGTCTTACTCATATGTTTTAATTTTTATTCTTATTCCTAGGTTTAAAAATTCACCAGAATGCAAGACTATCTGCCAAAAGAAAGTAAAAATTAATCTATGCCTTCAGGACCAAATAAAAATACTATATAAGGAGAGTTCCGGCAAAATGGTGCTCTAGGCAGAAGCACTATGCCGTCCCTCCACAGCAAAGATTCGAAAAACTAATACAAACAGAGACTACAAAAATCCTGAAACCCCACAACATCAAATGAAGAGATAAAGAACTCGGCCAAGCACCAAATTGAGTGAGAAACTGACACAGAACAGAGAGTGAGGAGAGATTCATGCAGAGGTCCCCTACCAGCTAATGCAGCACGGATCTGCCATCTTGGACTCCTATCGGAGACCAGCAAACAGGGGGTACGAGAAAGCAGCCTCATGGAGCGTCCAACGGCGACAAAACAACTGGTAATTTGCATTATACGCTTTCCCACCCGCCACCCTTCTTCACCCTGACTCCGCCTCCTCTGCCTCCCGCGGCCAAAATCTCTTGACTGGGAAACACTGGCTGCTTGGCTTCCACACACCTGAACGGGCTGGCTCTCTGAGTGCCATTTGTTGGCTGCTTGTGTTGCTATTTTCCGCTGTTTGATTTCTTCCTTACCTCTCACCACCTCTCCCTCGTTTCGCTCAAATACCTGGCTCCGTGCGCCATCTTTGCTTCTTCCTGACGGGCTGCGGAGCTCTGTTCGAGTGTGGAGCTGCTTCCTGGTCTGGGCTGCTGCTCTGGTGGGATCCCGGGGCTTTTGTTCATTTGTTTGTTTTGAATTGTTTGTTTATTCTCTTTTCTTTTTCTTGAATTGGGAGCCCTTTCTGGACAGGCGGTGCTGCATGGCAAGGAGACTTCCCCTCAGCTTGCACAGACGTGCAGAGGGATCCCTGAGAGCATTTCTTTTTTCATATTTCTGTTTTTTGGGGGGCCTTTCTTGTGTTTTTTTCTTTTGTTTTTTTTCTTTTCCCTCTTTTTCCCTTTTTGTCTTTCTTCGTGGCTCAGTTTCTCATCTCTCTATATTTTCCTTCTCTTTCTGTTCCCTGAATACCTGGCGTGGTATACCTCTATGCCTTCTAGCCGGGCTATACTGCAACACCTGAAAGCGACCTCCCCAGACCTCATAGCTGCACCAGTGGGATCCCTGGGAACTTTGCGGTTCTTTAACCTTTCTGATTTTTATTTA
>NW_004443938.1:43904193-43948326 GCF_000243295.1 Trichechus manatus latirostris
TAAGCCTTCATCTTAAGTGAGAATAACAGCACAATTGGAAGAGCATAGTCAATGTCACTGAACTGTGCATGTAGAAATTTTTGAAATGGTGTGTCTTTGGCTATGTGTATTTTCATCAAAAAGAAAAAGGTTGAGAAGTTAGACGGTTGACATGTTGTGGGGTTGTTAACCAATGTCATAAAACAATATGTGTACTACTCTTTCATGAGAAACTATTTGTTCTGTAAGCCTTCACCCGAAGTACAATTAAAAACAAAAAATTATATAAAAGCCCCATGTGGTATCCACAAATGCGACAGATGGAAATCTTTTCTGTTCAAGCTAAAACAGTTTGAGGACTTTCTCCCAATAGAGACATTTTAAATATTTAGAATAGAATTTTTCATCTATATCTTTACTAAAATTGAAAGATAATATGATTATTGGTGACTAATAGTTTAATCATATTAAAGCTTAAACTATGAGAATAAAATTGGAAACATTTTTAATGTGTAGCATAATAGGTTTGCACATGGACATTGAAATCAGAGAGACAGGCTCACATTCTTACTTCATCACTTGATAGCCAATGTAACCTTGGACAAATTGTTTTCAAGTCTCAGTTCACCTATCTGTAAAATGGCAAAAAGCCTTCTTTAATATATAGTATACAATGCACTGGAGGTAGAAGACCTAAGGGGATTGATTCACTGTACACCACTTGATAGCAACCCTTGAACAAGTGACTCAATCTCTCAGTGCCTCAGTTTTCTCATCTGTAAAATGGGTATAGTAAGAGTACCTATAGGGTTGTTCTCAGGTAATCCTAAGGCACCATCTCAGTGTCTTATAACTAAGGTCTATGCTGGTGATGTCAGCTGTGTCTATGATTATAGGGTCGTTTTAATGACAAAATGAAATTACATAAACACACACATATACATGTCTATACACACACATATATATTGATAATGTTGAGCTTTACTGGAGCTCTGCGATCCTGGAAAACAGCAAAGGGTAAGAAATCCCTCACCCTTTGCATTCCAGGAAAGTGCTTACTGCCAAGAACCACCCTTCCCCATATGACTTAGATTAAGACTTACATATGCCCTTCTTGTTTACCTATGACACAGTCAGATATACTGACTCTCCAAATTCCCAATCTTTGCCTCATGAATGATTAGCTGAACTCCTTGTGTCCACTGATAAATTGGAACAAAATGCCTGTTAATAAAACTTTGGTTAAGTTTCTCTACTTCCTCCAGCCCCCTGAACTTTGAACCACCCTCAGCCTGAGCCAGCACACAATCCCCCTTGAGTATAGGCTTGACCTCGGGGTAAATCATGCTCTGCTCTGCTATCCAATCAAGTCACCCTTTCATCCCATTTCCCCATGGCTGGTTCCTTCTAGCCTCACTTACTCCTCCCAATAAAGGAAAAACCCTTTGCCTAACCTTTGAGACCCCTGCAAATCTTATGGTCAGAGTGCTCTCCCTATTGCAATGGCCTTCTACCCACCCCTTCCCACCACTTGCAATAACCTTTGTGAATAAAGTCTCTTCTTACTAAGTCTGGATTTGTTTTTTATTTAACAATATTAAATGTTTATTATAGTGTTGGCTATAATACATTTCCAATAAACAATAACTATTACTATTAACTCTTCATTGCTCAGCATTAAAAAAAACCCATTGCCACTGAGTCGATTCCAACTCATAGCTACCCTATAGGATAGAGTAAAACTGCCCCATAGGGTTTCCAAGGAGTGGCTGGTGGATTCGAACTGCTGATCTTCTGGTTAGTAGCCAAGCTCTTAACCACTGTGCCGCCAAGGCTCCATTGTTCAGCATATAGCTAGGCAAATCAAAAATATATTTTACTATATTAAATTAATAAATAATAATAGCTGACTGCATATGGAGAGGAAATTACGAGTGCGAATTTGTACTGGGAATTAGAGTCAAAAACTATCTGAATGGAATCCGTGCATTTTAATGGCAGAAGCACTAACCATCTGGTAGTTGCAAAGAAGAGTTGGGTTTATTTTACATAAGAGAGAGAAAGTTGGGAGATACATTATAGAAAGAATAAAGCACGAATTGCTAATTTATTCTATTTTTCTAGATTTGGAGACTTTTCTCATGATAAAAACAATAACAATAAAAATAAGAAAAACCAAGTCTATTTGATGAATTTAGTTATCTTAATGATGCAATTGGATCAGACACATGAGTAATGTGATAAATTCTGCAAGCATCATTCTGTTTCCACTGGGACACTTGGGCATAAAACAAACAGAAAATAAAGGGGGGTATGGGGACCGGGGATATGGAGACTAGAGAAAATGCCATAGGGTCATTTAAAGTGAAAATTTGCAAAATGTTGATTCGGTAGCAGAAATTTCTAGCTATATTTTGTACATTCTGAAGCTCTTTGCTGGCCTGCCTTGGACAGAATGGTTTCTTACTATTCAGTTTAGTTCTGGATTCATATGAAGGTTGGAACTAAAATACAGAATTTTTTTATAATTGTTGTTGTTGTTGAGTGCCATCGAGTCAGTTCCGACTCACAGTGTCCCTGTGTACAGCAGAAAAAAACACTGCTTAGTCCTGCGCCATTCTCATAATTGTTGCTATGCCTGAGCCCACTGTTGCAGCCACTGTGTCAGTCCATCTAGTTGAGGGTCTTCCTCTCTTTCGCTGACCTTGTACTTTATCAAGCATGATGTCCTTCTCCAGAAACTGGTCCCTTCTGATAACATGTCCAAAGTATGTGAGATGAAGTCTTGCCATCCTCGCTTCTAAGGAGCATTTTGTCTGTACTTCTTCCGAGACAGATTTGTTTTTATATTAGCAGAGTGAAACTCAAGTCATTAAATATAAAGGGTCACTTTATGGTCAAGTACATACTGAGCATGCAGAAAATGCTAGCAATAGAGATTACACTTGAAAATCTATATATGTTCTTTGTTAGTGATTCTTTCAAAACCTGCCAGCCTGACAAACTGTAAAATATGGACCCAAACCAATGATGACCTGTGTAACAATGACATGGAGCAATTGCTCTCCAAGGACAAAAAGCCACGAAGCCCATGGAAAGCAAAAGTTTCCAGGAAGCCAAATAACAGATCCATAATAAGCCGTGAGAAAAAATTCTGCTGAGACCCAGTGGCAGACATTTTCCTCAGGAAAAGAAGAAATTAGAACCTACTTTCCCTGAAGTAGAAATATGCTTTCTACCCCATACCCCAATTCTTCAAATTTGGACAAGCTCATACAATGACTGTCATGCTCCTGTCTACTGGATTTCCTGACAAGAAGGTGACTTGAAACTGGTGTAAAGAAGCTATCACTAAAGAAGTCACAAATTTACTAAAATGCAGGAAATTAGCTGAGATGTTCTTGGATAAAAAGGTGAAGCATTTAAATTCACAAACTGGACAGATCCCTCCTCCTCTGCAGGAGAAGATATACCGTAACTTCACTTATAGGAATGGTGAGCATGTTATTGAAGACAAGATTGGAAAGATTGTTAAGTATTAATATCCCTTCCAGTGACTTTAAATGCCTCAAAAATCCAGAACACACTGTTCATATTCCTGCAAGGCAAAGGGAAAAGGTGAAGGGCAGTGGTAAATTTCAAGTCTAGTTGCTGTACTTTCTACCGAATATCTTGTATAAGTCTACCAGTTTTGCAAGTAACACAACAGTGTCAAAACTGTTAAGGCTACTAAAGATCTTACATTGTTCTCTACTGCAAATAAGGAACCATCTCTTACCAGAGCAAAATCATGATCTAAACTATCAAAGAGTTGTCTGTCATCTTTTAATCCACAGTAACATACTGTGCATCATATTTCTTATCAAGTTTTCATGGATGGTAGTGCAGTTAATAGCAAAGCATTTGTAACCCTAGAAAAAAATATCAGGAAATAGTTCAAACTACATAATTTCCACTGGAGAGTTTTACTTTTGTTTTCATCAGTAAAATATGAGCAGTATTAACCTTTAAATCAAGGAAGGCTACTGATTTTTGCTTATTTTGCACTAAGCTACTTCATTGACTAGACTTTTAAAAAAAAAGGTTTCAGTTCACTTTCATAAGCATTCAAGAAATACAATTATATCATCCAGATATAATGATATTTCTGCCCTCTCTTTTCCAATGTTAAATCTATAATTGCTATCTACTAACTGTACCACCTCCAAATTGTACTTTTAGAGCAAAGGTCAACAACAGGGAAGACAGTGGACATCCTTGCCTCGCTCCTGAATTTAATGAGAGCGCCTATCGTTTTACCACAAAGAAGTATCAATCAACACCTGTTTTGTGTTTTTACCTAGAATTCCAGAGGACAAAAATAATTGATTCAATGCTTCTGCTGCTCCCACATGAAGAGGAAGACAGAGAACATGAAAGGAAGAAAACGTAGAAGGGCAAAAAGAAGAGAAGAAAAAAGCTGGAGAATGAAGTGGAGGAAGAGAAGAAGGAAACAATTGTTTGGTGGAGAAATGGTGTATCATTAACGCAAATGTTGAATATCTGAAACCAAGAATCACAACTCCTATATATCTTCTTAAATGTCCTTACTTCTTTCCATCTTTTCTTTAAAAAAAAAATTTCTCTGAGGAGAGGACTTTTCCTCCTGGGATTGCTGGGATTACTGAATTATCTCCTGAATCCTGACTCTAAATATAACAGAAAGGGGCGGGGGATGAAAAGAGTGATAAATTGCATAAGATGTCAGGAATATACCAAAGATTGGAAAGAATGCTTAGCAATAAAAATGATTTCAAGAGAGGCTTAACATAACAACAACAGAGGATAACCCATGTTTCTAAAAACACCATACATATACATTACCACTTTCTACAAGGGTATTTTTGGATCATGCATGAGATATTTCAAGCTTCAAATATCTATTATACTTTATAACGATTTGTCTCATTGATAATTTCCTGTGAGAGAGCAATCTAAGGAAAAAATAGACAAAAAATATTAATACTCAATTCATAAAAGAAGAAATACAAATGTCCAATTAACAAATGAAAAAAGTTGACTCAATAATGATTTAAAAAAGCACGCTAAAATAATCCCAAAAGTAGTTACACTTTACTTACCAATTGAGAAACATAAAAATGACAAAAATGAAGAAAATCATGCCCATTATAGGTGAGGCATAGGGAAATAAGCTCTAATAAGCTATCATTGAGAGGATAAATTGGTACTTGTTTTTGAGGTTTATTGATTTGGCAATGACTCTCAAAAATTAAAATGTCCATTTACTCCCCCACCCAATTTCGCTTCTATGAATGCATCCTGTAGCATGAGTTGCACAAGTGTGCGTAAAAGTCTGCCTGAGGGTGTTCACTGCAGTACTACAGTAATGGTAACTACTTGGAAAAAATGTGAGTGCCCATCAACAGATTGGTTAAATCAATCATGCTGCATCTATATAATGGACTATTATACAGATATTTGAAAAAGATTACTATACACCAACAAAGAAAAATTTTCTCAACATATTTTTTGGATTTTAGAACAGAAAGATCCTGTTTCTGTCAAGCATACAAAATATCTGTTTATGTATGCACTGAACTAATTTGGAAGGTATGCATCAAAAACTGCTTAAGCTTATGCTTAGAGTAGGATTGCAGGTGATATGTAACAGAACACTCACTTTATATACAACTATCTTACTGACCTTTTTGCAAGGATCATGCACTGCTTTTATGTCATTTCCACTTTGGAATTCTAACTAAAACTGAGATTAGTTAGATGTTGAATCCTGAAAATTAATAAAGACAGACCAACCTGATACACATTTGGGTAATTAGATGGGCCTGCTTATTTAAAAACAGGTGTAATGTAGCCTGTGGGGCAAAAATGCAGAACTAGAGATAATAGAAAATGGCTAAAACCGCTAACAAGGCTAAATCAGAAATTCAGGAAAAGAAAGATTCACTTACGGTACATCATAATTTTGAAGCATGGAAAACAATTGTACCCACATGAGCAATACCTGTTCATTGACACCATGTCAACCAGTGTTTACTGGCAGCAAGCCAGCATAAGTCCAAAACCAAACCAAACCCGTTGGTGTTGATTCTGACTCATAACAACCCTACAGGACAGACTAGAACTGCCCCACAGGGTTTCCAAGGAGCGGCTGGTGGGTTCAAACTGCCAACCTTTTGGTTAGCAGCCAAGCTCTTAACCACTGAGTCACAAGGGCTCCAATGTAACATAAAGGATGGTCTCAGAATTGGTACCCCCCTTTAAGAAGCTAATAATCTAGAATATGCTTAAAGATACTGCTGTGCATTGTAAAGCAAAAGAGAAGTATGAGTCTTTACCAGGATTGAGTCACTTCATCCTTGCCTGAGTCTACCTGACTTAGTCACACAGCTCTCTTGGTCTTCAAAGGGTGGTAGGCTTTCTTTCCCCAAAGCTCAGTCCTTCTTTTACCTTCCCACCAATCCATCGATGATCTTCAGTTGCTCTAAATTTACAGCTTCACTTAGGGGAGTGGGCTTCTTTTTGAGAATATCTTGCAACATCAAAATTATTATTCTCCTAAAGCATGCAGTCATAGAGGCTTGGACAGAGATGTTCAGCTTCATTATGACAGGACAATTTATTTATTTATTATTGTATACTTTAGATGAAGGTTTACAGAACAAACTAGCTTCTCGTTAAACAATTAATACACATATTGTGTTTTGAGACATTGGTTACCAACCCCATGACATGTCAACACTCTCCCTTCTCGACCTGGGGTTCCCTATTACCAGCCTTCCTGTACCCTCCTGCCTTCTAGTCCTTGCCCCTGGGCTGGCGTGCCCCTTTAGTTTAGTTTTGTTTTATGGGCCTGTCTAATCTTTGGCTGAAGGGTGAACCTCAGGAGTGACTTCATTACTGAGCTAAAAGGGTATCTGGGGGGCCATACTCTCAGGATTTCTCCAGTTTCATGACAGGGCAATTTAATTGGGGCTCTGGAAAGGGTTTTTCCAGTTAACTTGATTTACATTCACCTTCTCATAAAGGTAAGGGTGCAAGACTGAATTTTGTTTAATTTTTGTGCCCTGAAATGAAATCTCCCTTCTACCCTCTCAATTTACTGTTTAATCCTTTGTTTGCAACACAGCCCTGTTTCTACAACGAGGGGTGATAAGTTGGCAAGGGGAGAGTTCCAGTGGGTGAGGGTTGTGTTAGGGTAAGACCTTATAGCAGGAGCAGGGTGGGCTGGTGGAAAAGAGATGGTCCTTTGCACTCAACAGTTACCCTCACTGGCT
Source organism: Trichechus manatus latirostris (assembly GCF_000243295.1). Classification (NCBI taxonomy): domain Eukaryota; kingdom Metazoa; phylum Chordata; class Mammalia; order Sirenia; family Trichechidae; genus Trichechus; species Trichechus manatus. The sequence goes on from NW_004443938.1 coordinate 43,911,468, forward strand.
TTTTCCCTGCTTAACCTGAACCTAAAGGAGGTATATTAAATTTAAGTCAAACATATACTTTCCTATAGGGTTGCTATGAGTCAGAATCGACTGGACGGTAACAAGTTTGGTTTTTGGTTGGTTTTCTTCAAGGCATTAAAATCCCTGAGGCTTATTTAAGATGAGTTTATGCCAGGGAGAGCACTCCTATAAATTCAAGTCACTCCCACTTGATTTTTTTTTTTTTTAATGCTATCAATTTTGACTGTTTCATCAGAAGCTAATGCTAACAGAGTTACAATGATAAGTCTTGGCTATGTGTATGCTCCTTAAACAAATACTTAGCATTTGTTTAAATCAGACCGCAGAAAAACATAATTTACTCCAATGCTTTAGGTCTACTGTAGCTACATGCTTAACTACAGATTTTAATTGTAGACTTTTGGAGAGTAACCATTTGTTGGCTTAATCACATAAATTGGCTCATTAAATCCTCACCAAGCCACTGCCATTGAGTTGATTCTGACTTACAGCAACCCCATAGGGTTTCCAAGGCTGTGAATTTCTATGGAAACAGACTGCCAAATCCTTCTCCTGAGCAGCCGCTGGTGGTTTGAAACGGCCTACCTTTCGGTTAGCAGTCAAAAGTTTTAACCACTGCACCACCAGGGCTCCTTAAATCCTCACAACAACCTGAAAAGTAGATATTATCATCCCCTTTACACGATGAGCTAAGGGTCAAAGAAGATCTATAATTTGTATATAATTGTTTTAGCAGGTCTTTCAAGTTCTGATTATACAATTCTGTAGCCACTACATTACTTCCCAACTGGATGTATCTTCAACATGAAAATGATGTAGAAAATGGAAATAATGTTTGGCATGTTTATGCTTTAGTCGCCTTTGCTTTCAACTGTGTATTTTATAGGGTGTCTGGATTAATTTTTTTAAGTGATGAAAAGGGCCCTTCTTTCTCCCTAAATCTGCATAAAATAATGAAATCAAGTAATTAAGTAAATCAAATAAAATTCCTAATTCTTCCAGAACAATTCCAAGAACTGATTCAATTTCCTACTTTACTTTGATTGGAAAGCACACAGTCTTATTTATGTCTATTTAGCTCTGTTTGTGTCTCTTTTAGCCTGGATCATCTGTTTATAATAATGTCAACCTTCTATGTTTCTTTATCTGAGGGACTCGATTTTTATCTTAAGCTCCTGTGATGTTTAACATTTATTTCTGCATTCAATAGATATCTGTTGAACATCAACTATATGCCAGACACCATGCTGAGGGCCAGAGCCGTGAGTTCAACATCCTCTGTCTTCTTCTCAGCCACGAGCCTAGAAGCAGGGAGACAAGCAAGTACTAGCACGCATACTAGGAACAATGGCAGAAGTATTCATGGGGTACAGAGAAGGCCAAAAGGAGACAATGACCTAAGGGGGCAGAGTCAGGAGGAAAGAATGAGCAGGAAGGGCTTCATAAAGAAGGTCACCCTGGAACTATCTTCAAAGAAGAGAGGGGGAAGAGTAGAGAGGCAGAACAGAATTCCCAGAAGGGAAAATACAGAGAAGATGAGCCAAGAGTTTAGCACAAATTGGCTTGCGTGAATTTAAACTGGTTTAGGCTTTAGCCTTAAGAAGCAAAACTTTCTATTAGTAATCCATAAGAAGAAGACAGAATACAATGGTAAAATCTCTAGGTCTTTCTTGATGGTGAGGCCAGTCACCATCACGACTCCCACACCCAGCCCTGCCTACTCATCTACTCTACTCATGGTTTCAAAGGAACAAAAAGTAATTCCTTCGCATAAAACAGCTTAGGGCTATCTACCACTTAAAACGTCAGTTTAGGATTCATGTCAAATACTCAGATTTAACTAGATTAAAGTTGACTAAAGTAAGGTTTATGGCCTTACTGAGATCAAAGTAAATACAGGTAGTCCCGATTTAACAACATATTGAAGCTACAATGAACTGCACTTAAAACTGTTTTTTTGTTGTCGTTTTGTACATCTTATCGTTAGTAATATGGACTACATACAATGTGGCAGCACATAATTTGCTAATGTTATCATTCTCAGATGTTCACTCGCAGATGTTCAAAGACTAGATTTATAAAGATACTGATAATAAGAGGAAATAATAACGAAAACTGAAAAATAAGAGGTATTCGACTTATGTCAGAACTGATTTATGACGGGCTTGTCAGAAAAGAAGAGAATCCCATCGTACACCGGGTACTACCTGTATTAGTTAAATGGTGGCTTTTTAAAAATGATGAATTCAAGACAAAAAAAAACAAGTTTTATCCTGAATGTCACCCCAAGAGAACTGCCAAGAAGTTCAAAGTATTATCTGGGGACTCTGAGGAAGAGTATGAAAACTGAGAAGAAAAAGTAAAAACTCAGAAATGAGAAGGGAACTAAGATTTATTGAGCTCTGATTATTTTTCAGAAACTTAATATGTATTATTGTATTTAGTCTTCTCAACAACCCTGAGAGGGCAGAGAACTGTACCATTTCAATGAGGCTCAAAGAGAGCACGTAGTTTGCTCAAGGTCACGTAGCTAGGAAGCAGGACAGCAAGATTTCAAACCTAGATCTGTTTAGCTTAAAGGTTACGTAATTTCTTCTTTATTATGCCACATATTAACAGAAATAGGATTAGTGGAAGGACTGTGAATGTAGGATGCAGTGAGGAAAAATATATTATTTAAAGAAAGAAATCATATATATATCACATCTCTAAATTGCATAACACAGTGCCAGGCCCTCAATAACTTGAGATGGTCAGTGATAACAAAACAAAACTGAGTTTAGCTTCTAACCTTTATAGTAACCCATTTCTATGAAAATTATCGAAACCACTTCTAAGAAACCATCAGGTCTCTCAAAAAAAAAAACAAACAAACAAACAAAAAAAAACCACTCAATGCATAGATAAAATAAGGATCAAATATTCCACAAAGCAAATAATTACGGCAACACTCATACTGCAGTCTCTTATGTATCTTACTACTTTGAGGCATAATTTTTGGTATTTTATCCTTTATTGCTAAAGATTTGACCATCTGTCTCCAAAACTAAGAGAAGAAAATTTTAAAAAATGAGTCCTACCATCCCAAACTGGTAACATTTTAAAGCAAAATCAGTTTAAAGATTTTATTTTTTCCCCTAAAATATCATATAGAAATTATAACCTCAGGAAATATCAGCAAAAGGTTTTTGTTTGTTTGTTAGCAACGTTTGTTTAAAAGTTCTTTTCCCTCTTTCTAGAAGGTAATTTGGCAACATGTACAACTTTTGTTTTTTTGCCATTATTTTAACACAGTGATTTGACTAACTACTTAACAGTACATTCAAATAAAGGAATACTATGTAATGATTTAAAAAGTATAGAAAATCATTTAATGGCAGGAAGAAATGGTCAATAAATATGTTAATTGAAAATGATTATTTTTAAAAGGTGTGTAAAAGGATCTCTTATTTGAAATATGTATTATGCATGTATGCATGCACACACACACACCTGGAGAAGAGACATGGAAACGTATCTGGCTGTCTACATTCCACTGCTGATTCAGCTACACAAATGTCCCCATTGTAACTAAAGAGACACTGAAAAAAGATATAGAGAAAATACACAGATAAGCCCCTCTGGAAAGGAACTCACTCTGTAGTCTAATTAGATATAATTTTAAGTCTGCTCATCTATTAATAAACCACCCAAATTGAAAATCACTTAAAATCTGGCCTTTCATTTCTTCCATCTCTTGTATATCTTTCTTCTCAAAAGTCAGATGATTTTGTTGTTGTATCAAGACCAATTTAAGAGTTACAGCCATGACTTTATAGCCTGAATCAGTCAACGAAATGATAAAACTCCTCGTGCAAAACTGCAGACACATGAATTTTATCTCCTACCAATAGTTATTTTTAATGATTTCAAAAAGGCCCACTGGCTAGCTAGCTGGGTACTGAAATTATAATAAAACCACTCACATAAATTTCTTAGTTGATTGAAAGGGTCCAATTGTCTTTGCTACAAAGAAAAAGCTCCCTTCTGAACAAATACAGCCTTCATAAATTCTGGGTAGGCAACTCCCTCTGCTTTCTCTATAAGATTTTCTGGGATGACGGAGTTCCCATCTTTAGAACTCATAATCAGTAACGATCAAAACATTTGGGCAGACACATAAAGGAGAACTATAAAGGAATATTTTGATATCGGAAGAAGAAATAATTAGGAGCATTCTAAGAGTTTTAAAACTAGGCAAATCCAGTACTGAATGCCCTGTGTCTTAGTTATCTAGTGCTGCTATAACAGAAATACCACAAGTGGATGGCTTTAACAAAAAGAAATTTATCTCTTCACAGTAAAGTAGGCTAAAAGTCCAAATTCCGGGTGTCAGCTCCAGGGGAAGGCTTTCTCGCTGTCAGCCTTCTCATCAATGTTCCCCTGGACTAGGAGCCTCTCCGCGCAGGGACCCCAGGTCCAAAGGACACACTCCGCTCCTGGCACTGCTTTCTTGGTGGTATGAGGTCCCCCTGTCTCTCAGCTCACTTCTCTCTTTTGTATCTCAAGAGATTGCCTCAGGACACAATCCTGTCTTGTAGATTGAATCCTGCCTTACTAACACAACTGCCACCCATCCTCCCTCATGAACATCATAGAGGCAGGATTTATTTACAACATATAGGAAAATCACACAGTACCAGGAATCATGGCCCAGCCAAACTGATACACACATTTTTGGGGGGACATAATTCAATCCATGACATCCTGTAAAGATAATTCACACCAGAAAGTATTGGGGCATAGGGATGAGGAGGACAGGAAGCGTTTACAGAGTAGTGCTATTCAAACTGTGGAGTTCCTGGGTAGTGCAAATGGTTAACACACTTGGCTGCGAACCAAAAGATCAGAGGTTTGAGTCCACCCAAAGGCCCTCAGAAGAAAGTCCTGGTGGTCTACTTCTGAAAAAACCAGCCACTGAAAACCCTATGGAGCACAATACTGGTAAAGTCAAAGTGTGCTCCTCGGACCGACAACATTGGCGTAACCTGTGAACTTGCTAGAAATATAAATTCATGGGCCCACTTCTACCTACAGAATCAGAAACCTGGGATGGGGGGGGTCGTGAGCCCAGCAGTCTATTTTAACAAGCCTTCCAGGTGAGCCTGATGTCAGGCTGAAATTTGAGAACTACTGAGATCGAGGAATTTCAGGCAGAGACCTAGCCTTTACTTAGAAGAAACAGATGGGGAAGGGACTGTGGACTGTGTATTTCTTCTAATACAGGAAGGGATTTTTTGGAGGGAGATGTGTGGGGAAGGGAACGCTATTATTAGAGAAACCATGGCTCGAGGCAACAGTGTCCAGCAGTGTTGTGGGATCAGGAGACTCCTCGCTTGCTTCCCCAGTGGTCAGGGGTCCCTCCATGGGGGATGAAAGAAGAAATTAGCAGGAACGAAAAAACAATAAGCATAGGATTTCTGAGGTCCTCACATTGAGAAAATGCCCCCGTGTGCTCTCTCAATGCTTGAAATTCCTTTAAATTGGCACAATGTCTTTGGCTGCACATTCATTCAGTTCTTTATTCACAAACAGTTACTGAAGACCAAATAAATCCCAGATGCTGCTGGACACTGGGTACCCAAGGCTAAAGGAGGAGAGGATTTCTGCCCCAGAGGAGCTCCAGGCTAGAATAACACATTTAAGATGAAAGTACAGACTAAGGTAATATACTCAAAGTCTTTGTGGTAAAATGTAATCAATCCACCATTAAGCACAGTGATTGCTTCATTCCTATCCGGAAGAGAAAAGAGAATGAAGAAACAAGGCATGAGAAGGATCTCCTCCCAGTGAAAAAAGGAGAAGAAAGAGGATGCTTAAGATCAAGAGGGCTATTTCAGCCTGAGCCCATTTTATCTACAATCTGACCTACCTGCTATCAACCTGGAAGAAACCACAGAATCCGGGAGCTATACACAGAGCATCTGAGGCGCCTGGACAGCCCTGTGTTCCGCAGCTTAACGTGGCGCAAAGGATGTGCAGAAACAGGGTCGGACACTCATAAATAATGAACTTGGCTCCATAAAATGAAATGTGTTAAGTCCAGCTTTCTTTGTTCTTGAGCAGTTTACAAATCATAAATTTCGCATAAGAATAGAAAATAAAAACCAATCACAATTCATCTAAGTCATCTGAGTCCCCCAACAGTTTCATTACAATATATTGAGGCATTTTCATTATGGGAGGTTATGAAGTTATGCAGTCTTTTTTAAATTTATTTTTCTAGACCCAGGCTTTATTTCAGAAGATTTCATTTTCTGAAGTGCCATTAGATGCAACAAGCTGAAATATGTTCCAAGTTCATTAGCAATAAAATGTGTAAGTAATGCAAGTCCTAACAATCCCTAACACGTATCTAGTTCTTGTAGAGTACCAGGCACCACACTTAGTGTTTTACATTCACTGACTTACTAATCTGCCGGACAAGCCTAATAAACCCAGGTGGTGGTCATTAGGGCTGTTCACCAACATTCCAGTTGTCTTTCCAGGCACTTTCCTAGCCCCATGAAATCAGGTATAGGCATGTGGCTTGCACTGGTCAGTGAAATGTGAGTGGAAGAGACAAGAATTCCTTTCTGGAAAAAGCGTTTAAGGGCTAGTGTGTGATTTTCCATCATCCATTCTCCTTGCCACGGTGACCAACAAGCTTCCAGATGGTAGAACAGTCAATCATCCTAGGTTCTTGTGTAGGGGTGATGTGGGAGAACTACTCTCCAACCTACAATGGACACATTTGCATGAGAAACCCTTTCATTATGTTAAATTACAGAGATTTGGGGCTGCTTGTTACTGCAGATAACCTATCTTGACTGTTACAGGTAGGTATTGGTATTATTCCAATGTTATATGAAGAAGAAACTGAGAGTCAGAGAGGTTAAAAATAACTTACTAAAATATGGAGAGTGTCACTGGGTAAATGCATTTTTTTTTGTTTTAATACCTGATTCTCTGGAGAGTCAGGAACCAAAAAATAATAATAATAATCAATAGCTGATTCCATAAAACTGGTCAGGGATCATGTCACATGACTAATAATTGACCAGAAATTGCCCTCATCTACAGAGATTAAGCATATGCTCCACTGTGACCTAGATGGTATGTGACCCAAGGAAGGATTCACATCATTCTATCTCTAAAGCTTATACTTTTATCAGAATGCTACATTGCTTTTATGGCTAAATATACCCTGAGCTAGACTAAAAGTTTTGGTCCCAGTCTCTTATTTGTAAAGTGGGAATATTTACCCTACTTTCCCCACAGGTTGCCATGAGCAAGGCTGAGTTTAAAGGTTTGCAAAACATACATCAACAGAATTAAAACTTCTAAATAGTAAAATTTCAGATCGGGGAAACTTCCTAGCTTATGAGTGGCTCTAGAAAACAGAAGCAATAACTTTACATTCACCTCCTTAAGAAGAAAAGCTTTTTATTTTCATTATTTGGGATGGAAATATTTCTAAAAGACTTCATTCTAGTCTCCTTAAACAATGTTGAAAACATAATTTAATTTTCTCTTGATGACTCAGAGTTGTTTTTGTTTTGATTATGAATATCAATTATGGCATGATAGTGTGCAATACTCTGAAAGCCTCATGGAAAATCAAGGTCTTTCCTTAAGAAGCTTAGGAGAATAGAAATAACTTTTTAAAAGCATAATCATGCCACCAGGCATAACATGGTTAGTGCTGTCACACAACTAAAGCTCTACAGGAGTCTGAAGAAGGGTGAGACGACGCTCTACTGGTGGCTGACACCAGTATTGGGCCCAGTGTGCTCCTTTACTTGCAGCTGCCCTTTGCTCTCCAGTTTTTCTTTGGGGCTTCTAATTTGCCATGACCTTAGAAATGTGATAAGTAAGTAAACAGGTCTATTGAAACTATGTCCAAGTTAAGAGCAAGCAAGGGCTGTGTGAAGACTGTTGTGATCCTGCACCATCTTCATGATGGTTGGTATGCTCAGGTCCATTGTTGCTGCCACTGTGTATTTTGAGTGCCTTCCAACCTGGAGGGCTCATCTTCCAGCACTAAACCGGACAATATTCTGTTGTGATCCATAGGGTTTTCATTGGTTAATTTTCAGAAGAAGATCGCCGGGGCTTTCTTCCTCGTCTGTGTTAGTACGGGAACTTTGCTGAAACCTGTCCACCCTGGGTGACCCTACTGGTATTTGAAATACTGGTGGCATAGCTTCCAACATCATGGCAACACACAAACCACCACAGCAGACAAACTGACAGATGGGTGGTTGATGAAGACTTTGAGTATACATACTGTATTTTTATGCAAATAATGCACACATTATACTTTTTTTTTTTTTTGCCAACCACGCAATCCCTTGTGCGTTATTTTCCTGTGCATGTTATATGTGTATGCACGTTATTGTGGGAATATTATTTGAGAAAAATACAGTAAACTTTGGGTTTTGTGACATTTATTTGACTTGCGGTCTGATCTTTTTTTTTTGCCTATTTCCTGGTTTTGGCGTGTTTTTAGTAATTCTGCTGATTTTCAGTACGTATGTAGTTAATTGGGTTGGATCAACCTTTAAATTGTTAAAGATACGTTCAGATATATTGTAACATGAGTACAAGAAAAAAAATTATTCTAGATTTTGCATTCCCATGCATATAGGTTGTGCCCATATCTAAAAGAAAAACTATAATCGGATGTGTAAAGGAGTTACTGTGTTATGCATATGTAAGGAAGTATTATAGTACTTACAAGCATAGTTAATGAAAAGTCATCATCTTTACTGAAATGAGTCATTTGAAAATTAAACTAGTAATTTAGTAATAATAATACTTTGAATTCCTTTTATTCCAGGGTTTCAAAGTATTTCATATACTGAATATTTTATAGACACTGTGGCTTTTTAACAATTTAAATGTCATAATTGCATTGATTTTTATTAAGATTTTTATTTTGAAAGCAGTTGGAAGCAGACTTTTGTTGTTATTTTCTTAACGGTAAATTAAGTTTAGCAATTATTCCGTACTAATTGCCACTTAGATTCTCCTTCAAGTTATAAAATAAACAATACTACAAGAAAACAGAAATTAGTCCCGAATGACGCACATTAGTTAGCATCTGGCTCTTGTGTGAAGATTCAAAGGTTCTGTTTGGAAGAGGGGGCAAATGATATTCTTCTTCTTGTCAGGTGCCATCAAGTTGGTTCCCACACGTAGTGACCCTATATACAACAGAATGAAACATTGCCCAGTCCTGCGCCATCCTCACAATTGTTACGCTTGAGTCTACTGTCGTAGCCACTATGTCAATCCATCTCGTTGAGGGTCTTCCTCTTTTTCGCTGACCCTTTACTTTACCAAGCATGATGTCCTTCTCTAGGGACTGATCCCTCCTGATAACATGTCCAAAGTATGTGGGACAAAGTCTTGCCATCCTCGCTTCTAAGCAGAGCATTCTGGCTGTACTTCTTCCAAGACAGATGTGTTCATTCTTTTGGTAGTCCATGGTATATTCAATATTTTAGGCAGATGTTATTCAAAAGCCCTAAGGTAACAAAAAGTGTTCCAGAAACAGAAAGAAGGTCAAAGTGGCTAGGGCATAGAGAGTAAAGGGAGTTAATGACACAAACTGAGATTGGAGAAATGGACAAGGGGCTGGTCACATCATCCTACATAAGAACTGTGGGATTTGGTAAGTGTGTTTGAGCAGGTAAATGGCATGATCCAATATGCAGATATCACTTAGGAGGCTGGGAGAATAATGGATTGCAAGGTGGCAAGAACAGAAGCAGGAAGCAGACCAGGTGAGAAATGATGGTGGCTTGGAATAGGGTTATGACAGGAGTTGCTGAGAAGAACACAAGAGAACCATGGGATGCACTAGTCTTGTCTACATAAAGGGATAAAGGCAAAGAATCAATGACATTTCCAGATCCCTGGCTGAGCCAGGGTTGTACCATTTACAGGAGTAGGGAAGACTGGGTGGAGGAAGACTCGTGCTGGGGGTGGTGGTTGTGGTATTGGGAATCATGAGTTCAAACACAGGCATGCTGAGTTCGAGATGTCTGTGGGAGATCAAAACGGAGATGTCATGTAGGCACTGGCTAGAGGAGCATGAAGCCCAGGGGCTGCCTACTTGATGTATGTATTTTGATGTCTCACAGGTATCTCAATGACAGAGATTTAGCACTATTCAGACAGAAGGAGAGTCCAAAGTATACGGTTTGAGGGCAGTTCCAGGGTCAAGATCTATGCTGTAAATATAAATTGGAGGTCATCAGTGTCAGTATATATCCTGTGTAGGATGGTAAATACTGTAGACCTTTGCTCTAATTGAAAACACCACACAGCCAATAGAATTCAAATGAGGAATTACCTGCACTTGATTTTCAACTTTCCATCTTGTATTACTTTGGCCACAAAATCCTCTGAAGACAACTTGTTCCTAAGTAATTTATGTACATGTAAATTTTGGAAAAGATATGCTATAAATACGTGTTCATTTCTCACTGAATGCAAAATGAATCAAAGTTCCACTTTATTAAAATATATACTGTCACATTAAAAAATATTAAAAAATAAATTGGCACAAAGAAACTTAAATCATTTCTGTTCAATTATATTTTCCAAGGTCTTGGTTAAAAAATATGACCAGATTTTCTGAGTTTGGCAAATACTGGATAACTTCTAAATCAACATTCAAAAATGGCGTTGAGTCTTATTTCCCTTCATGAACAATTCATTCCTAAAGCTGTTAGGTGGGGTTGAGAAGGTGGGCCCGTGTACTGGATTGAATAGCGTCCTCCCAAGATTCATGTCTACTCGGAACCTGTTAATGTGACTATATTTGCAAATAGGGTCTTGCAGATGTGATCCAATTAAAATGAGTTCTTAATTTGGGCCCTACCCAATGAGTGGGCCCTAATCCAATGACAGATGTTCTTACAAGAGGGAAACTGGACACAGGGAGAATGCCATGTTACAATGGAGGAACTCTACAGATTGCCACCAACCACCAGAAGCTGGAATCATTTCTCCTTAGAGTTTTCTGAGGAAATATGGCCCTGCCAAAACCTTGATTTTGGACTTCTAGCCTCCAAAACAGTGAAAGAATAAATTTCTGTTGTTTCAAGCAATCCAGTTTATGGTAATTTGTTACAGCAGCTCTAGGAAACTAATACAGCATCCACAGCAGAGCTAGGGAGTCCTGGGGGCCCAGAATGGAATGTTGAAATTTGACCATCATGAAGGGAACGTGTACTCTCAATGCAAGGGGGCAAAGCAGCCTGCATGGGGTGCTGGGATGTGAGCAGCATGAGGAAGGAGTACTACTGCATGTCAGCCCAGCACAGGGAGTCAGAGCACTAGCAGTGATAAGAGAGTACCCATGGGGTGGGGTGGGGGCAGCAGCAGTGAAAGACTTGTGAGCAGCAGCAACACCCTGAGAGCAATGAGAACACCCATTATCCAAATCTTGGTTTCTAAATACCATCTTCACTAAAAGGAACCAGGGCTTCTGGAAAAAATGGCTGATTTCAGAGCTACTGCACAGGAAGTATAAGATGAGCCCAAAACATCTTGTGCCAAAAAAAAAGCAAACGTGTTCAAAGAATGACAGGGAAGCAGGTCTGAAGGGTATAGAAGCCAGCCTGAATAAGCTCCCACGTCCAAATACTAAACAACTGAGCATCAGAATAAATAATGACAGTGACATGTTATAGCCCAATAAACCATGAGACTATTAACGATTTAAATTAATGAATGTATAAACTGAAAGTTTAAGAAAGAACAAGATATTTATACAGATTCAAAATACCCCTCGTCACAATATACTTTATAATTTAAAAGGAAAAAAATGTGAAACTTTACATCAACAGACATCTCTTTACCAAATGGGTGAAGTGAACATCACTACCTGGAGCAATGTGAATACAGCATCCCCTCTGTGATACTCCTGCCACGCCTGAATCTAATGATGAGGAAACATCAAACCCATCTTGATGGCGACTACAAAATAATTCATCTATAATCATCAAAATTTTCAAGGTCATGAAATTCAAGAAAAAACTGAGGAAACATTCCAGATTGAAGGAGACTAAAGAGGCATGATCACTAAATCCAACGCATGATTCTGAATTGGATCCTTCTGCTATAAAAGACATTATTGGAACAAGAGACAAAACTTGAACGGGATCTGAGGATCAGATGGTAGTAATACACCAGTGCTAATGTTTTTTAATTTGATGGTTATACTGCAGTTATGTAGAGAATGTTTTGTAAGAAATGTATCCTAAACTATTTGGAGGTGAAGCATTATGCTAGCAAGTTACTTTCAAGTGGTTTAGGAGGAAAGAAAGCTCATGTACTATACTTGCAAAATTTCTGTAAGCATGAGATTTTATAAAATTAAACATTTTTTTTTTTTATGGCATTGATTTGCCTTAATGCCCCATCCCTCTTACCCCAATACAGCCAATTACTGGTTTGAAACAAATCTCATGTGTCAACGTGGATCACACACCATACTGATTTTCTGAAACTTTAACTTGACACAGGCAGCTGCCCTATATTAGCCAAGCCTACATTCTACAGTGGTTTTCCTAGAGCAACCATGCTGATAACCTATTCTTCATTAAATAAGGAGGTCATGCCCCCAAAATTCAATCTTAACAGAATGAAGACATAAGTTCATTAACATTTCACTTGGGCTTTTGAAGCAATCATTCTTGTCATGTTTGCTGATTATGATTTAGCTTTGTTTAAACAAGGGATCTGCAACACTGAACAGGAGCAACATCCCATTTGTACATGTGCTTTAAATATTGCAAAATTATGATACCTTATGATTTCCTTTAACCAATTGATTTCATAGCACTATTAGACAATTTCACAGAAATATGAGGTTTTCTTTACGTGGTTCTTTTCATAGTCAAGTAACTACCGTGTATTATTTTTAAATGAAAACTTTCTAGAAAATGTCCAAACTACAATTAGAAAATTTGAACTTAAAAAATATATATTTTTTTTAAAACCAGTAGTAGAGTTCTTAACTTCCCTTCAGAAGACCCAGGTATAACTCCCGGCCCATGCAGTCACCACCCATCTGTCAGCGGTGGATTGTCTGTTGCTATGATGCTGAACTTGAAACGAAGAGAACTTGAAGCACTTACTGATGAAGATCAAAGGCAGAGCCTTCAGTGTGTATTATGCTTCAACATAAAGAAAACAAAAATTCTCACAACTGGACCAATAAGCAACATCATGACAAATGGAGAAAATACTGAAGTTGTCAAGGTTTTCATTTTACTTGGATCCACAAGCAACATTCATAAAAGCAGCAGTCAAGAAATCAAACGATGCACTGCACTGGGCAAACCTACTGCAAAAGGTCTCTTTCAAGTGTTAAAAAGCAAAGATGTCACTTTGAATACTAAGGTGCACCTGACCCAAGCCATGGTATTTTCGATCACCTCATATACATGCAAAAGCTGGACAATGAATAAGAAAGACCAAAGAAGAAACGATAATTTCAATTATGGTGTTGGCTAAGAATACTGAATAGACTATGGACTGCCAAAAGAAAAAACAAATCTGTCTTGGAAGAAGTACAGCCAGAATGCTCCTTAAAAGCGAGGGTGGAGAGACCCTGTCTCACATACTTTGGAAATGTTATCAGGAGGGACCAGTCCCTGGAGAAGGATATCAAGTTTGGTAAAGCAGAGGGTCAGCAAAAAAGAGGAAGACCCTCGACGAGACTCACTGACACACTGGCTGCAACAATGGGCTCAAACGTAGCCAACAACTGTAAGGATGGCGCAGGACCAGGCAGTGTTTTGTTCTGTTGTACGTTATAATTACTATGAGTCAGAACTAACTGGACAGCACCTAACAACAACAACAACGATGCTGAACAGATTTTAGTGGACCTTGTAGTCTAAGAAAGACTAAGAAGAAAGACCTGGTGATCCACTTTCTCGAAAGTCAGCCAATGAAATTGCTATGGATCACAATGGTCTGATCTACAACCCATTATGGGGATGGCACAGGACAAGGTGGCATTTTGTTCCATTGTACATGGGGCCGACTTGATGGCAGTTAACAACACAGCACAATTAGCTGACTTGAATTTAAAAGATTTTTTTTAACTAGAAAAGTTAGCATTAAAGATCCTTTTATTACTCTACCATTTATTAATCAACTAGAATTTTTGTTGGCTTTTGAATTGCCAATACTGAACTGTTTCCACGGTGTAAGATGAGAGCAAAGCAGCAGAGCCAGAACCATGAGGTTGGTCCTCAGCTCCTCTCTAAATCATCTGGACCACACAGGGAATTCCTGCTCACTGAGAATCACAAAGGAGCTCTGCTCGCAGGAACACCCACAAGTTGACCCAGGAGATAAGACAAGGCTCAAGGCTCAATTCCATAACTGAATTAAAAACTATTTATTTTAGTTTCAAAAACATGATATTTAACCCGACCTTTTACATAAATGTAACATACAATTTTGCTGTTGTAGTCATATTACAAAAACTTTGATAAATACAACAGACCTTCTAAAAACTTATTTCCATATATTTTTCTGAAGTTTAAAGTTACAGCCTATTTCAGGAACATGATTCACTGTTTTTGTTTAAACAGTGAATTATTACTAAGAAAAAGAAACAGAACATGCCTTTCATATATAAGCACAATATTCCATACAGAAACTGCCTCAAAAAATCACGATTCTTTGCTAGAATTAATCCTGGCTTCCCAAATGCTAGGTCACAGGCTTTTAGGACATTGAATTATCCTCTTCTTTTATCTAACCACATGCTAATCATGAGATATCAGAATACTCTGTATTGTAAGAATGACAGTCAAGGAAAAAATCCTACCTGTTTGAAGCATTTCCTGTCCATCAACTCTTTGAACTTGAGCCAATTCTGCCATGGGTAAGATGTGGGAAATCCATTACTGAGTAAAACTAAGCAAGGCTGGCAGCTCACCACTGGTCCCCCACAAACCTGCTGGATCCCAGGTAGTTGTAGTGATAAACGTGTGCAGAGAAGCTTGGCATGGCCCAGGGGTCCAATCTTACCTGAGATCACTTATTTAAGATTATCTCTGAGTTCATAAAAAAATGTATTTCATATGAAGGAAGGTGTGCTAGTTCAGAGGGTAAACCCTATAAATAACCATTTAAAGATAAATACTAAAATTTAAAAATAGACTTTGAAGCATCATGTGTCAGTTCAAGTCCTATAAGAAGCAGATGTCAAGACAGGATTAGAAATGTAAGAGATTATTGGGGAAACACCTGTGACAGATAAAGAGTGAGAGCACAGGAGTAGGAATGCAGACTTGACAGCAGTGAAAGGAAAGAGGGAAGGAAGAAGCATAGAGTGGGAGGAGTCTCAGATGCATGAAGCTCTGAGAAAGTTTCAGCCAGCCCAATGGGAAGTCCCCAAGCAAAGACCGCCCATTAGAGGAGACTGCATTTTGCAGAACTAGCCCGGCTCTACCTCCCTACCATATTCAGTCATTGGCTGGGAGCATCCCGGGGAGAGTGTGGCCCTGTGTGAATGCTGTGGTGGATCAGAAGGTACAAAGTACTCCTCACAGTTGGTGAACTACTCCTCACAGCAGCTTAAGTACTTCTCACAGCCAGTTCTCTCCAAAAGGGAGATCTGATCCGCACACCTCAATGGCTTCAACACAGAAACAACAAAACTAGCTGAACAGTATTATTATACTATGCAAACCTTTTCATATCACTCTACTACCTGAAAGACTTTAAAGCTTCCCCATTACCCAAAGAATAACATCCAAACCCGTCAGCAAAGCACACACAGTCTTTTATGATCTGGACCCTGCTTTTCTGATCAACTCCATTTGCTATCCCTTTGGGATAAATGATTAACACACTCGGCTGCTAACTGAAAGGTTGGAGGTTCAAGCCTACCCAGTGATGCCTCAGAAGAAATACCTGCTGATCTACTTTCGAAAATTCAGCCACTGAAAACCCCATGCATAATCATGCCACCAGATATAACGTGGTTAATGCTGTCACACAAGAAAAATTATTCTGGAGTCTGAAGAGGTGAGCAATTCTACTCTGACATATGTGGGGTCACCACGAGTCAGAGTCAACTTGATGGCAATCATTTTTTCCCCATCAGCACCCTACCTATGCTAAAGCCACGTATACTGATTCATGTTCCTCAAATGCTTCATGCCTTTTTTGCTTCCAGGACTTTTCACATGCTTCTTTCTTTGCCTGTGCTGGATGCCCCAAGCCAGGTAAGGCAACATCTGGCAAATCCACTCTGGGCATTGGGGCAGTCTAGAGCCCAGAGGCAAAGATCATAGAAAGCAGATAAGAAGTACGTTTGGATGAGAGGATGGAGAGTGGAGACAGAAGCAATGACTGAGCCAATCACAGGGTCTGGGAAGAGGCTTTTCATAGACGTTCTCTGGCCCTGGATGTGGCTGGAGAAAAAGCCACCAAAAGGTGTCCAGCTAGGGGAGAAAACCTGGAATGTTTTCCTCTTGGGTCCACCTGGCAAATTCCTAGTCATCCTTCAAGCTTCCCACTGGGTCCTGAAGTCTGTGTAATCTGCTCTGCCCAATCAAGACCTCTCTCCTTTGGGCCACTACAGTATTGTGTAGCATGGAGGCACTTAATATATTGTAAACCAAACCAAACCCATTGCCATCGAGTCGATTCCGACTCATAGCAACCCTACAAGACAGAGTAGAACTGTCCCATAGAGTTTCCAAGGAGTGCCTAGTTGATCTGAACTGCCAACCTTTTGGTTAGCAGCCGTAGTTCTTAACCACTACGCCACTACAGTTTCCTAATACATTGTACTGGGAATACTATTTACATGTCAGCTTCCTACTGCTCTCAACTCCTTGACCATATCTTACCAACACTGTATGCTCCGCACTTTGTAGTAGAGCATAGTAAGTACTCAACACCAGCTTGAAGAATGAACTGCATTTATGGTAAATGTTAGAATATAGATGGCATGTAAACTATATCTCAATACAGTTGCTATATTAAAAAAAAAAAGTCAGAAATCAAGTCTGAGATGTATTCTCTTAATCTGCTTAATTCTACTTGCGCAGAGAATACATTTCAAGGTTTGTGAGAGGAGGCCCCCTTCACACGAAACTTTATAAACCCTTTCTTCTTAAATGCCATGCATAGTCTGCTTTGCAATATAAATTTGTCTATATTTTCTCCTTATAGATTGGAGGCAACTTGAGTGCTATACCTCCTATTTATCTCTGAATTTCTCGCATCACTGTTCAGTGTTGTAAATATAGTTGTTGTTGTTAGGTGCTGTCAAGTCAGTTCTGACTCACAGCAACCCTATGTACAACAGAACAAAACACTGCCTGGTCCTGCGTCATCCTCACAATCATTGTTATGCTTAAGTCCGTTGTTGTAGCCACTGTGTCAATCCATCTCATTGATGGTCTTCCTCTTTTTTGCTAACCCTCTACTTTACCAAGCATGATATCCCTCTCCAGGGACTGATCCCTTCTGACAACATGTCCAAAATATGTGAGAGGTAGTCTCACCATCCTTGCTTCTAAGGAGCATTCTGGTTGTACTTCTTCCAAGACAGATGCTTGTTCTTTTGGCAGCCCATGGTATATTCAATATTCTTCTCCAACACCATAATTCAAAGGCGTCAATTCTTCTTTGTTCTTTCTTATTCATCGTCCAGCTTTCACATGCATATCAGTCGACTGAAAACACCATTTCTTGGGTCAGGTGCACTTTAATCTTCAAAGTGACATCTTTGCCTTTCAATGCCTGAAAGAGGTCTTTTGCAACAGATTTGCCCAATGCAATGCGTCGATTGATTTGCTGACTGCTGCTTCCATGGGTGTTGACAAGGCATGTATAATGCTGACCGAATCAAGAACAAAGGTGTGAAGGGACATGGGAAATAGATGTTCAAATATTGAGTAATAATTCTGACTAAAGATACGTAATTACAGCAAAGATTTCGGTTTTAATATCTGCACCATTATTTTAATTCTCTTTTCTATACTTTGAAAATGCAAACAAAATGCATCTACTGAACAACAACAATCCTGCTGTAGAAGGGTCCTGGCCCAAATGAGAGGCTATTAATCCTGCTGTCAAGCAACTGTATTATTTCACAATCTTGGTGCCTGAACCACATTCCAAAGTGAATCGAAATCCCAGAATAAAAGAAAACATTAGGTTACATTTTTTTCCAATTAATTTTGCTTTTATCATTGTTATTCGGAAAGTGCTTAAAATATATTTAAGCATTTTCAGATGCAAGGTCAAGTTTTTCCACCTTCCCCCACCCCTCATCCACACAGCTTAATACAGCATCACAAGATTTCCAGAACACAATTAGAATTCTAGGAGCCTTTTATATTATATAATGGATACTTCACACTACCCATACGAAAATAAATGAAATACCACATTACCATCAGGTACAATGTGTTCAAAACCAAGAAAACCAGATTATAAACTCTTTGTGGCTCACATTTAACATCTAGCAGAGGGAACAGAGTGTGTTACAAGGTTTGTCAAGGAAACCAAAGGAGAAAGTTTAAAAAACACAAAGTGGCCAACAGTCAAGAGATCAAATAAGGACTGGATGGAAGCAGAGACGAGAAGAGAGGCAGTATAAACTACTCTCTCTAAAATTTTAGTCGTGACAGGAAGGACAAAGGTAGAACATTATTAGAGGCAGATACATAATTAAGGAAAGGTGATGGTTTTCTGTTTGTTCTAAGAATAGTTTTGCTTCTGGCAACAAGGCTGGTAAAGTGAAATAAAATAAACTATTTTCAGGGAATAAAACCTGAGAAGTATAGTTATTCTGTTTGGAATTCAAGACACTATGCATCAGGAGTAGAGTCTACAACACCCTGGAAAATGGAGACCAGAGGAGTAGAAACAGCTATAACACATGTTAACGCAGATTAATCTCAAAAATATAATGGTGAGTGAAAAAGCTAGTTTCAGAAAAGAATATACATTATGATTCCATTTATATATATTTTTAAATGTGGAACACCAAAGTTCATTGCAGCACTTTTCACGATAGCTAACTGTGGAAAGAACCGAAATGTCCACCAACAGTTGGCTATCTACCAGAGTAGGCAGTGGAGTAGGAGACTTGGGGAGGGTGGTGAAAGTCAGCCTAGCCATCAAGCGCAACTCTTCCAGGGCACTTGAGTAGACTGCTGAGCAGCATTGAAAGCACAGCTGGGAATGGAAACTATGCATGTGTAAAGGTACCAATCCACAAATTGTGTGACTTTCTCAAGCAGCACTGAGCAACCTACATCAAAAGTAGGTAAGCACTGGCATGGATACTAATGCACATAATTTCTCATTCTCAGTTATAATGTAAGACTCTCCTGCCAGTGCACAAAGTCAACCAACAGAAAGAGAACTGTAAGGAGAGATCAAAACAAAGCACTGTAGTGGCTGGATTTAAGTGAGAAGGGCAACTCTTCAAGTTTCTGAAATAAGGATTTATTTAAAAACTATAGAATAATCCATGCTTTCCACAGTAAAAAAAAATAATGTTATCAAAGACTGTACATTTTTCATTTCAAATTCTATAATTTTAAATATGTAATTTGCTTCTTCCAATAACACTCTGACTATAAATGATCATCAACATAAATTAGCAGGAAAAAATTTCTCACCATTAAAAAAAAAAAAAGTACTAATTCTGGATACCATAGAAATGGTGAATAAATTGTAATAACAAAAACAGTTAATACACAGCTGAGAGCTAATGAACGAAAGACATGTACCCCCCTCCCTAATTATTTCCAAAAATGAAGAGGCACTCAAAACCACTGAGAAAAAATTTAGCTTCTGGTAAGACATCCCAGAGGACTTTCAGACCTGGATGTAGATCCTATCACTTAATGGCTGGGTTTTGTTTGTTTGTTAGTTTGCTTCTGTAACATCCATACGGAGACAGTGATGTGACAGGAAGGCCACACGTGGCAGGGGGCTGCCCTTGAAACCTTTTCATAGATTCTGGGCCCTGGAAGGTCAGCCATGTTGTAAGGTGACTAGAAAACTTCAGGCATTTGCCCAGAGAAATGGCAATGAAGCTTAGCTTTGCCTGGGGCTCCAAGTCTGTGGCTGTGTGTGGGTACAGAGTCCAAATTAAACTATTCATGAGGTAGAAAACCTTAAGTCATGAAATTATTATGAAAAAATGATTGCAAACCGGTGAAACCTCTATAAACCCAGAAGCAGTAAACACAAAATAACTCTGTCAAAACATCCATAAGTTAGAGCTCACATAAGAAAATAGTCGCAGCTAATGATGAGTTCACAATTAAAAAATAATAATAATTTTAAAAGCATAGAAGTTAAACTGTTGGTACGACAAATAATCAGAAGATTCCTCCAAGCACTAGGATTTGCAACCCCAAGAACTGGAGATAATGGAACAACATGAAGGTGACTAAAAAGAGTTTAAAACTAGTACAAAAATAAAAGAACTAAAAAACATAAGGATCTTTCATTATAAGACACTGCGAAAAAAGAACTAGTGTGTTTAAATAGAACTTATAGAATGAAAAGATAATTCTAAAAGATAACACTAAATTAAAAGCTCAGTGGCTGGATTAAGCTGCAGGACAGTCACTGTTAGAAATGGAAGTGGTGCACTGAAAGACACATCTGAGGAAAATACCAGAATAAAGAACAGGAATATAGAATTGGACAGCAGGAAAGAGATATAATAGCTAGAATTAAAAGGTTCAAATTGGTCTATTAAGAGAGCTGAAAGGAAAGAATAGACAGACCAGGAAAGAGGCAATATGTAAAGAGATAGTGGTTGAATACTTCCACAAGTGATGAAACGTAAATTATCAGGTTGAAGGAGTACACTAAGTCCTGAACAAAAATTAAATAAATATAAATCCACACTTACACGTAATACTGTGAAACAGCAGAACACAAAGAAAAAGAGAAAACCTTTATAACAACCAGGAGAAAATAAAGGGTTAAACACAAAGAAACAACGAGACTGAGAACAGGCTTCCAATAAGAAATGACAGAGCCAGGATAGGACCGTAGATCAGAGAATATTTTACCCCAAGGTCAGCTTCATGGCGACTCTATGGGGTCGCCATGAGTCAGAATGGACTGGCAACTAACAGGGTCAGCCTAAATTGGGGAGCAGGTTGTATGCTGGTTTAGGCTGAGAATGGGTCAAAGTAAAGGGACCCAGGGGAGAGACAACTACAGTTTGGTCAAGTCAAGGTGGCCAGTATTTTGTCCAAATTTGTCAGCTGGCACAAACAGTTGAGCTAATACATTTATGAGGAAAAGAATGGGAATTTGGTGGATCTATGTCTGACCTTATCATAGGTTAAAAAAAAGGGGGATCTGTAAACTACATAGAGAAGGATGGTTTCTTGCAGTAAACCATTTCTGGAACACAAAATGGTGAGGGTATTTCCTTAAACATTGCTTTCCAGGATCACAGGGCTCAGGTAAAGTTCATCATTGTCAGAATGCAGAGAAATCTCTCCATGAATTCAACCAAAGGCTGAAGAAGTAACAGAGGTAAATAAATGCTGGGTTCTCAGATTAGGCAACTGGAACTCAAAGAAGTTAAATAACATGCAGGAGTCATTCAGCTCAAAAGTGATGTAGTCAAGATTCCAGTACAAGTCAATCTGAATTCAAGTAAGGCAAAAAAGAATGAAAGAAGTAGATAATCTTGACAGTATAAAAGAAGAATGGGTTTGTGAAACTGGATCTGACAATCTACCTGTTAGTGGTAATCAACAAAGGCTAATTGTGAATACTTTGTTGATAGCCTTTTTGAGGAAGCTCAGAAGATTTGTGCCAAATGCTTGTCACCCACTGAAAAGAAGAAACAGGTAGATAGAATTACTTTTAGAATCACAGAGGATTTTTGATAAAAAAGAGGTGGATGTTAAAGTTGAAGATAAGAAAAATGAAGCATGAATGTGAGTAAAGCCTGTATTCCAGCCCTTCTCAGGACAGGGTCACAGATTGGGAAGTGCCACACCAAAAATTGTTTGTAAAGCAAAGAGTACTGAAGTTGAGAATAAAAACAGTCTGTCTGCTGTCCCATTAAACAACCTGGAACTCATCACTAACATACAGCTTTGGTTAGCCAATGGGAAAAGCACTGTCCAGAAATTTAACATTTCTCACAGGGTAAGCTACATCAAAGACTTCATCGAAAAATACCAAGGATCTCAAAGAAGTCCTCCCTTTTCTCTGCAACAGCTCTTCCTTTCCTCAGATTGCTAGATGAAACACCTACTCTAGAAGAAGCAGATTTACAGGATGCTATAACCATTCAAAGACTCCAAAGAACAGCTGAGCCTTGTAGAGGACTTCCATACTATTGGTTTTTGATAGACTAAGTGGAAAATCTGCAGAGAAATGATGATTGTAAGTGGACATGCAAACCAAAATGGGGCAAAGGAATAGTGAAATTTACTGGACTTTGGATTCAAGTACTATTTAACTCTGAGAAGATTTTTTAATAAGTACAAGTTAGTGGAATAAAATATGACTGGAAACTATATTCAGTGCACTTTTTCCAAGAGGCTGCTCACAGGGAATATACTTATTTTTAAAATATCAATTAATCAATATACAGTATATTATAATTGCTAATGTGATATAAATTAGCAAATATGTTCACAGCACCATTCATTCCAACCAGTGTTCATTACCTTCCCAAATACCAGGTATTTACTAAAATGTTAGCTGAATCAGATTAAGAAGATGGCAATAAACTAAAAAATCATACATTTCAGGCTAATTATTTTATAACTGAGATATAATTAAAAGGCTGGAAGGCACTGTTTCCAACACAGCTATGCCTTAACATCAATGTGTTCTAAATTTTCATTCTCTAGTGGCAAGATATACTTACATACTAATTTGGCTATAGTACCTAAGATGTATTTTCATTTAATAAAGTTTTATAGTTAAAAAAAAAAAAAGAAATGACAAAGCCAGATGTTAAAGGGAGTAAGATCTCCAACATAACCAACAACTGTATACCCAGCTAAACTATCAAAGGTGAGGGCCAAATAAAGACATTTTCAGGCAAACTACAACTGAAGGCATTTATATTCATGGATCCTCACTGAAACAACTGCCAAAGGATATATTTCAATTTGAAGGAAACCGAACCATGAAAGAAAATATGCAAGCGGCAATGGGGAAATAAGAAAATGGTACACAAATGCTAAAGTACAAGAAGAATTGACTATACAAAATACAATAAAATGATTACGATGATGACTTAATAGGGGAATTGAAAACGAGAGAGCTAAAATACTATACAACAAAAATGGTAAAGATGAAAAGGGATAATCAGAATTAAACTATTACAAAATTATTTTATTATTCAGAAGGAAGGCAGTGCTACCAAGTAATTTTAGATTTTATTTAGTCAAGAATGCATGTCAAAAATTTAAAGATAGCCACTAAAATAATAAAAATATAATACCTGTATTTTTACTTTTCTAATAACAAAAATATATAATTTCCAAAGCAGCAGCAGGATGAAAAAGTAAAATATGAAAAGGCAACTGATTCAGTAAGAAAGTAGGAAGGGGGGGAAATAAACCTATAAAAATCCTGGTTAAAAAAACATAAAATTGTATGGTAGAAATAAATCCAAATACATCAGTAATCTTAATAAAATAAACAGATTAAATTTACCAGTTAAAAGAGAACTTCAGATTGAATATTAAACACACACACACAAACTTAAAATATAAATGACACAGAAAGTAAAAGGTTGAAATAAGACAAATGCAAACCAAAAAAAAGCTGGTATAGCAAGGTAACATCATACAATATGGAAAAGAAGGCATTATTAAGGATGAAGACGATTATTCTCATAATGATAAAAGGAACAGTTTACCATTAAATATAATAATCTAAAATCTGCATGTATCTAACAACATGGGCTCAAAATAAATGAATTACAAGAAATTGATGCCAGCTAATGGCGGGGGGGGAACCCTGGTGGCGTAGCGGTTAAGAATTACGGCTGCTAACCAAAAGGTCAGGCGTTCAAATCCACCAGGCAGTCCTTGGAAACTCTATGGGGCAGTTCTACTCTGTCCTATAGGGTCACTATGAGTTGGAATCAACTCGACGGCAACGGGTTTGGTTTGTTGGTTTTGGAATAGTGAGGGTATCAATTGCTACAATCACTTTAGATTCTAAATTTGCAGTTATTTGTAAACTTGACGTTGCCCTTAATCTATGATTCTACTAGTAAGTATAAATTCTAGAGAAATCTTATGTTTGTGTACAAGGAGACATGATGTTTGTTCACTGCAATATTGTATATAATATAAAAAATCTGGAAGCAAATTAATTGTCCATCAATAGGGTATAATCATGCAATCTAAAAGTTTAAATAAATCGAGTAGAGCTAGAGAGATCAATTTGGTCAAATTCAAAAACATAATATTTAATGGGAAAAATGTCCAAAGAGTATGTGAAATACGAACGCATTTATTTAAATTTTAAAATTCACAATAATCTAAACAATCACAGATACAAACATACACAGTAAAAGTATAAAAACACAGATGTGAAGGCTGCACGGGGTACTAGTTACCTCTGAGTAGGCAGGGTGATGAATAAAATGTGTGGGAGTCTCCCATGGCACATGAAGTATTTTATTTCTTAAAAATTTATTTTAAAAAAAGTATTTTTTTTAAATGGCAAAATGTTAAAATAAATTAAGTCTGGGTGATGAGTGGCTCCTCAGTATATTTTTTGTTTATTTGAAATATTTCACTAGTAAACATAAAACATTAGCAGATTAAAAAGTAGGAATATGGTGATTCCAATTGTGTTTAATGCATTAAGTATATAAATGTGCAATGTGTACATATAACATGTACATACATTTTTATATTTTTAAATCAGAAGAGATATGCCCAAAATACGAGCAGTCAGTATCTCTGGAAGGAGTGATTATTGCTGACTTTCAATTACCTCTTTAGAAATTACCTGATTTGTTATTTAAAAAAACATTATTTTCATAAAACCAACAACAGAAAAAACTCAAAATCCCTACTTTTAAAACTATTCTTTACAACCTTAGTCTCACTAACCTGGAACATTCTTATTTTGAAAAAAAAATCTGGTCAGAATCTTTCAAAATTCCAATTAAAACTACAAGCAAACAAAAATATATAAATAAGAAATACTGTCGCAAATATTTTTTTAAATCTTTATAACTCCTATATCATCACCTTCTAATATTTGCAGAGCACCTATTACGTGCAAAAACCTGCTGGCTCCATATCATAAATGCTGGAAAGTCTGAGAGTAGAGGATTTTTAAAAAAGTGTTTTTAGTTGATATTTTTATACAAAAGAAAATTAAAACACCTATTTTACATTCAAATTCATAACTAAAGAATATTTGATACTTTTCTTTGAAAATGATTTTGTCACCAAATGTCCCTTCTCACTATTCTCATATTTACTCTAGGGAGAAAGCTGGAGATACTGAAGTGTTAAGTTTTAGCCACTAAGGGCACCATCGCAAGCTTGATATCCATGCCCTTTTTCGAACTACCATCGCAAAATGATTACTTGTTTTAAAGACCATAGTTCTACAGTCTCGATACTTTAAACTACCATTAACTGTAGTGCTTGTTTTAAACTCAATCAAACTTTGATTCAATCGAACTTTGATCCAGCTTGAGTCACCTTTTTGGTTACAAATTACAGTCTACTCAGGGAGCGCATGGTGAGCATGTTCTAGCATCATTATTGGAAAAACCTCCATTTGACCTGTAAAAGAAATTGTTATAAACAGAACTTTAGTTCATTAATCTTTTCTTTTAAAAAAAGTCATTTTCCTAATATCAAGTTTAAAAAGAGCTTTTTAAAACTTACTTGAGGACTTAAGATGCTCAACCAGAATGCGCAACCATCTTCAGAACTACCTTCACCCATATTAGTTGTTTATTCCTCTTAAGCAATTTGTGAGATCTGTTCTTCCTGCGTATAACTTTACAAATCTGCTATTAATGTCTCGGACAGTATAACAGAACAGACTGTCCAGGACAGGCAACTGCAACTGCTTTTCTACAGCCTCCAAAATTACTGATTGATTTTGACACATTTCAGCTGGCTGGCATTTCAACTAAGTGTTCTAACCACTTGGGAAAGGGGAAAACTACGAAAGTGACCAAAGTGACCCTTTTTCAGCTGCAAGAATTATAGCCAATCCATCCAATACTGCTATGTAGCTAGTCAGCATTTGGAGGAGGAGGAATATTTTTTCCATCCTATATGCAAAAAGGAACTACAGAGATAGATTAAAAAACAAATATTTACTGAGTGCCTACTACTTCAAAACACTGCGATATAGGATGAAGAGGGACCAGAATTCTGGCCTAAGTTCTAGCACCTGCCAGCTGATGGCCTTGGGAAAGTCACTTAACTATTCCTGGCCTCAAATTCCTCCACTGGAAAATGAAGTAAATAGATCAAATGAGCTTTCAGATCCTTACCCACTTATAATTTTAAGATTCTGTGATTCACTGTTCACTAAAGGGCCTTGAGATTTTTGCAAGGAGGCAAGTAAATCATGCCTAAAAACCAAAACAAACAAACAAACAAACTTGTTGCCATCAACTCGATTGTGACTCAAGGTAATCCCGTATGTACAGAGTAAAACTGTTCTATAGGGTTTTCCAGGCCATGACAGCTGGGTGGGTTGGAAGCGCCAATCTTTCAGCTAGTAATCGAGTGCTTAGTATCCTGTTATCCTGTACCTTCACCTTTATCTCAAAGAGATAACTTCTAACATCTCCTTTCCACTGGGAGTTTCAGAATGTAAATTCAACCTTTACTTCAATGCTTTGTATGTACCTTCTGACATCTTAACAAATGCATAAAAGATGCCAAAAAAATAAATTAGCAAGGGTGCTGTCAGCCAGACATGAAGAGGATAATCCGTGCCAAAAAATGTCCTCCCACAGATAAAGAAACTGGTAATTGGAAGTAAGAGGAATCCCCCTCCTTCCCGAGCAGACTGTGCAGAGGTGGGACGCCCATGCCAATACCCAAACCTCTGCCAGAAGCAGAAGCCGCGTGGGGAAAGATGAAAGTTCTTCCACCCCTGCTATGCTGCGTATTTACAGGGATTCATTCCAGTTCCTGGCAGGAACCTGCTGACAGAAGAAAGTATTCCCTTTTGTAGAAGCAGAAGGGAATTTCAATATGACAGTTGTGAAACAGAAAAATCATAGCAAGCTTGAACCAAGGTTGTTTCTTGCGTATCAGTTCAGCATCTCCCTTTAAGCAGTCTCAGGCATATAGACTCTAGGCTGGTTTTAGCACAATGGTGTGGGCTCCTTCTGTATAGAACAGTCAAGAACCACATTTTCTGGGGTTGGTTTAAGGTTTTGGAGAAATGAACAAATACTGACTACAAACTCTAACAACTGACTCACAAGGAAAGTTCATTGAATCACTGAATACAACCGGGGACGTGATCCATTGCTATTCCACCTCAACAACAAAACAGTGTACAAATAGTGGGAATGGAAGCTTGTTCATTATTCTAGTTGAAGAGCAACATTCAATACTCAATCCATAAGATCAAGGAAGGGAGAAAAATCCTTCCTCAGAGTTGGATGAGATTACTATAGGTAAGATACGGTAAGAGACCTTTCAAATGTTAAGTTACAAGAGCACATTTTTGGGCAATGTAAAAACATGTTCCCTAGGCTGATGAGAACAACATGGATCCTTTGAAGAAATCATGGTTTATAATGGTTAGTGAAGTTACCAAATGATGCTTTAGTTATATCCTTAGTACTGTGAAAACTGTATACCATGTTTCTCCGCTTTACCTGGCAAGCCTGAAAAAATCGTCTCCCTGAAAAAGGACTCTTCAGGCTATTGCTTTTAGCAGCAAACTAGTCTAAAACTGCTGATGTAGAAAATGACAAAATACTTTTTACGGCTGAGGCAATGTGACCCCCAAGGCAGTCTGGCCCACTGAACATACCCTTTGATCATACTCCTTACCTGAAGCTGTTATTAATGCTGGAGGCCTTGGAACTGATATAAAACATCTGCCCACCACTCACCCACCTCTGATGTCTGAGCTGGTCATTTCTGGCCCCAGGCAATGATGTGACTCCATCTGTTGAAAAACTACTTCGACTCTACTGCCGTAACACTTGAACATACCTTTTTAAATAGCACTCTCTCTTTAGAATTGATTTTTTTCGGGTGTTTCTCCCTCACTAGATCCCTTCCCTCTGACTGAAGTCAGGAACAATAAGAGGAGGCAGCATATTTTAACACCCAGACCCCTTCATCTTCCTCCCTCCACTACCCATTTACAGATGATCTTATGCAACTTGGACCTCTACCTTGATCCCAGCTTTTAGCTTCCATTTGAGTCCTGGTTTTATTCAATAGAGACGTCCGATGTTCTTCATTCCAAATTTGGCTATTAATTCTGTGAACTTATTCTGACTCAACTTTATTCCAATGATTTTATAAATCTATGTTGCCTAACTACATTGCCTGAATCCTGGAATTTTTCAACTATGAATAGTTATTAAACACACACTACTGTTTCAGCGGTGCTTCCAGACTAAGACAAACTAGGAAGAAAGGCCTGGAGATCTACTTCTGAAAATCAGCCAATAAAAACCCTATGGATCATAATGGTCCAATCTGCCAACAATCATGTGGATGGCCCAGGACTTAGCTGTGTTCATCCACTGTGCATGAGATCGCCATGAGTCAAGGGCTGACTCCACAGCAGTTAACAACGACGTGTCAAGAAATGTGTTCCTCACTCTAGGAACCAAAATGAACGAGACATGGCCACTGATGGAAAAAACTCAAAATTTAGTGGAGGACACAATGAAGAAACATAAGTTATGTGTAGTAGGTGCTAGAAAATACATTTGCATAAAGTCTTAGCCTTATAAGAGAACAGGCACACAGGGGGAGCAATGATCTCAGTGATGAGTGGTCAGACATTGCTTCTAAGATGAAGAAGTGCTTGAGCCTTGTCTTAAAGATGAGTAAATGTTAGTCCAACAAAGACGGGAGAAGAAAAACAAGGAAGAGGGAAGCCTGTACAAAGGCATGGAAGCATGAGTTAGGCCTGGCATGTTGGGATTTGAGTTGCTGAAGTACATTAGTATGGTATCGAAAATAAGAGTGAAAGGTAAACAGGAGGCAGGTGGCAAAGGGCCATCTCAAGAGACTGACCTTCATTCTAAAGGCAACAGGAGACATAAAAAGTATCTCTGCCCTGGCAGCAAGACAATGGACAGATAGGCTTAGGGTGAAACAACCCTGACTCACACCTTTCCTGATTTTAAACCACACAGTATCCCCTTGTAGTGTTTGAAAGACTGCGTTTTGATCCATGTACAGGCTCCACACGACCACAATTAAGTGTTCTGGAATTCCCATTCTTCACAATGTTATCCATAACTTGTTATGACCCACACAGTTGCCAAGTCCTTCTTCTAGTCTGTCTTAGACTGGAAGCTACTCTGAAACCTGTCTACCATGGGTCACCCTACTAGCATCTGAAATGCCAGTGGCATAGCTTCCAGCATCAGAGCAAGCCATCATAGTATGACAAACTGCCAGACGAGTGGTGGAAATGGGAGGTAGGATTAACCAGAGGTAGGGACTTACTGAAGGAGCTCTGGCAGTGAAGTGGTCTCGGCTGCTAATCGAAAGATCAGTGGTTTGAATCTACCAGTGGTTCTGTGGGAGAAAAGACCTGGCAATCTGCTCCTGTAAAGACATCAGCGTAGGAAACCTACGCGGCTGTTCTACTCTGTCCTATAGGGTCGCTATGAGTCGGAATCAACTTGACGGCACACAACAACAGAAACTTAGTGAATGTGAACAGGGAGATGATAAGGGAAAGATGATTTTCACGTATCTGCTTAAACCATGTTTGTATAAAATAACAGTATCTACCATTTATTAAAAGGAGCCTGGTGGCACAACAGGTAAGGGCTAAGCTGCTAACTGAAAAGTTGGTGGTTCCGAGGGAGAAAGACCTGGCAATCTGCTCCTGTAAAGATTCATCCATTGCTGTCAAGTCGGCTCTGACTCACAGCGACCTATAGGACAGAGTAGAACTCCCCCATGGGGTTTCCGAGGCTGTAATATTTGTGGAAGCAGACTGCCCCATCTTTCTCCCATGGAGTGGCTAGTGGGTTCAAACTGCTGATCTTTTTTGGTTAGCAGTGAGCACTTAACCACTGCAACACCAGGGCTCCCTCATAAAGACTACAGCCTAGAAAACCCTATGGGGCAGTTACTCTGTTACATGGGGTCACTATGAGTCAAAATTAATTCCACAGCACCTAATAAGCAAGGCAGACATTTTTTTTTTTCTAAGTGATTTACATGCATTATCTCATTTAAGTAACTTACATGCATTGTTTAATTGGTCCTCACAATCCTGGGAGATCAGTATCCATCTTAGAGATGAGGAAAATAAGACAGAGAGGATAAATAACTTACACAAGGTCACTCAGCAAAGGGCAAAGCAAGATTCTGACTCCAAAGCCCCTGCACCATTCCTCGGGACAAAGAATCCTGAAGGAAGTTTAAAAAGGGCAAAAAAGTAAGATGATACATTTAGTTTTACATACACTGGGTTTGTGTTTTGGGAGCGTGTGAAATATATAGGAGGAGCTCTCTAGTAGGGCTAGGAAATATGATTCTGGAATAAACAGGAAGGTTCTAAGCTAGATTTAAGGAGCCCTGGTGGCACAACAGTTAAGTACTTAGCTGCTAACTGAAAGATCAGTGGTTCGAACCCAAACCAGCTGCCCCACGGGAGAAAGACCTGGTGATCTGCTCCTATAAAGATTACAACATAGAAAATCCTATGTGACAGTTCTATTCTGTCACATGGGTTCGACATGAAGCGGAATTGACTTGACAACACCTAAAAATAAGAGAGATATACGTATTTGGGGCTCTTAAGGATATAGGTAGTTGTTGAGGCCTGGTGTAGATGTTACAGAATTTAAAAGAGAGGCAGAGAGAGATGTCTTTAATCTGTCTGGGCCTTGAAGCCTTAAGTCTTCAAAGGTATTCAATGCCAGATTACCTTTTACTTCGAGTGAATACCCTGCATAATTCAATCAATGATCATGCCATGGAGGAGAGAAGGATCTGAGAAGGTGGTGGCATTAACAGTTTCAGGAAAGAGAGGTTATGACGAGTCCTTTCCCTTTTGGTCCAGAAGAAAATAAAAATCCACTGCATATAATGGACCAAAACAATTATCATAACTGGTTATTTCTTTACGTATTTTCTTTTTTCTTTTTCTCTTTCCATATTTATTGCACTATCTGCCATGTGCGGGAGCTGTGGCTGTAACTCAGGGAACAACACAGCGCTGCCCTCTAGGGGCTGGCATTCTGGTGGAGACCAAGTCAAATAAACCAAACCTGTCACCTTCCAGTCAATTCTGACTCGTGGTGACCCCATGTGTTACAGAGTAGAACTGTTCCATAGGGTTTTCTTGGCTGTAATCTTTATGGAAGTAGAGCATTAGGCCTTTCTTCCACAGCGCAGCTGGATGGGGTTTGAAGAGCTAACCTTTAGGTTGGTAGTAGAACGTTAACCATTTGCACTATGGAGGCACATGTTGTTGTTAGAGGCCATCTAGTTGGCTCTGAATCTTAGTGACCTTATGAGTAACATAATGAAACGTTACCCAGGCCTGCTCCATCCTCACAATAGTAGATATGTTTGAGCCCATTGTCACAGCCACCGTGTTCAGTCTATCTCATTGAGGGTCTCCTTCTTTTTTGCTGACCCTCTACCAATCATGATGTCTCTCTTCGGTGATTGGTCTCTCCTGATAATATGTCCAAAGTAAGTGAGACAAAGTCTTGCCAACCTTGCTTCTAAGGAGTATTCTGGCTGTACTTCATTCAAGACAGATTTGTTTGTTCTCCTGGCAGTCCGATGTATACTCAATATTCTTCACCAACACCACAATTCGAATGCATCAATTTTTTTTTCAGTCTTCCTTTTTCATTGTCCAGCTTTCACATGCATATGAAATGACTGAAAATACCATGGCTTATGTCAGGTGCACCTTAGTCATCAAAGAGGCATCTCTGTCCTTTAATATTTTAAAGAGGTCTTTTACAGCAGATTTACCCAATGCAATGTGTTGTATGATTTCTTGAGTGCTGCTTCCATGGGCACTGATTGTTGATCCAAGAAGAATGAAAGCCTTGACAGCTTCCATTTCTTCGCCATTTATCATAATGTTGTTTATTGGTCCAGTTGTAAGGATAGTTATTTTCTTTAAATTCGGGTATAATCCATACTGAAGGTTGAAGTCTTTTACCTTCATCAGTAAGTGCTTCAAGTCATCTGCACTTTCAGTAAGCAAGGTTGTGTCTCATCTGCATATCTCAGGTTGTTAATGAGTCACCCACGAATCCAGATGCCGCATTCTTCTTCACATAGTCCAGCTTCTGAAATTAATTGCTCAGCATACAGTTTGAATAAGTAAGGTGAAAGAATATAACCCTGCCACACACCTTTTCCAATTTTAAACTATGCAGTATTCCCTTCTCTGTTCGAATGACTGTCATGAAGGCACATTCAAACCAAGAACTATATTACAAAGCACAATGTAGTGATTACTGTAATGCCATAGTCTTCAACAAGGGGCCACCCTCCTCCCCATCCAGAGGATAGCGGTCAATATTTTTATTGTTATATCGGGGGTGGGGTGTTATTGGTATCTAGTAGTTAGAAGCTGAAGATGGAGCTAAACATCATACAATGCACAGGACAGCCCACAACAAAGAATTACCCAATCCAGCCCAAAATGTCAAATGTACATGTGGAGGTTGAGAAATACTGCTATGCTGAAAGTGAGCCAACAAAGACCAGAGCACAGAGGGATAAAACACTCAAAGCTGCCTTACAGGATCAGAACAGACTTCACAAACATTTGAGCTGACTCTGGAAGAAGAAATCTGCCAGTCCAGTGAGTCGGTATCTGATCTTAGTGGACATCTGCTCCTGGATGGGCACTATTTTTTCAAAGGCTCAATCCATTATCAATATTTATTAAGAATCCACTTTATGTAATCACCATGTGTCTCTCAGTTTGCTGTACTGTGGTGGCTTCATGGTGCTGCGATGCTGGAAACTTTGCCACCAGTATTTCAAATACAGCAAGGTCACCCTTGGTAGACAGGTTTCAGCAGTGCTTCCAGACAAAGACAGACTAGGAAGAAGGACTCAGCAGTCTGCTTCTGAAAAAAACTAACCAGTGAAAACCTTATGAGTAGCAGAACATTACCTGATATAGTGCTGGAAGATGAGCCCCTCAGGTGGGAAGGCACTCAAAATACAACTGAGGACCAACAGCCTCCTCAAAGTAGAGATGGCCTTAATAACGTGGATAAAGTCAAGCTTTTGGGACCTTCATTTGCTGATGTGGCATGACTCAAAATAAGAAAAAACAGCTGCAAACATCCATTAATAATCAGAATGTGGAATGTATGAAGTACGAATCTAAAAATTGGAAGTCATCAAAAATGAAATGCAATGCATGAAGATCGATATCCTAGGCATTAGTGAGCTGAAATGGACTGGTACTGGCCATTGTGAGTCAGAAAATCCTATGGTCTACTATAGCGGGAATGACAAATTTAAGAGGAATGGTGTTGCATTTATTGCCAAAAAGAACATTTCAAGATCTATCCTGAAGTACAGTGCTGTCAGTGATAGAATAATATCCACACAACTACAAGGAAGACTAGTTAATACAACTATTATCCAAATTTACACAGCAACTACTAAGGCAAGAGATGAAACTGAAGATTTTTACCAATTTCTGTGGTGTGAAATTCATCAAACATGCAGTCAAATGCATTAATAATTACCAGTGATTGGAACGCGCAAGTTGGAAACAAAGGAGGATGAGCAGTTGGGAAATATGGCCTTGGTGATAGAAACAGTGCCAACGATCACATGATAGAATTTTGCAAGACCAACAACTTCTTCATTTCAAACACCTTTTTTCAACAACATAAAAGGCAACTATACATGTGGACCTCATCAAATGGAATACACAGGAATCCAATCGACTACATCTGTGGAAAGAGACGAAGGAGAAGCTCAATATCATCAGTCAGAACAAGGCCGGAGGCAGACTATGGACCAGACCATCAATTGTTCACATGCAAATTCGAGTTAAAGCTGAAGAAAACTACAGCAAGTACACCAGAGCCAAAATACAACCTTGAGTACATCCCACCTGAATTTAGAGACCATTTCAAGAATAGATTTGATGCATTGAACATTAATGACCAAAGAACAGAAAAGTTGTGGCGTGACATCAAGGACATCATACATGAAGAAAGCAAGAGGTCATTAGAAAGACAGGAAAGAAAGAAAACAACAAAATAGATATCAGAAGAGACTCTCAAACTTACTCTTCAACATAGAGTAGCTAAAGCAAAAGAAGAAATGATGAAGAAAAAGAATTGAAAAGAAAATTTCAAAGGACAGCTGGAGAAGGCAAAGTAAAGTATTATAATGATACGTGCAAAGACATGGAGTTAGAAAACCAAAAGGGTAGAACACCCTCACATTTCTCAAGCTGAAAGAACTGAAGAAGAAATTCAAGCCTCAAGTTGCAATGTTGAAGGATTCTACAGGGAAAATGCCAAACGACACAGGAAGCATCAAAAGAAGACGGAAGGAATACACAGACTCACTATACCAAAAAGAATTGGTCGATGTTCATTTGTTTCAAGAGACAGCATATAATCAAGAATTGATGCTACTGAAGGAGGAAGCCCAAACTGTACTGAAGGCACTGGCGAAAAACAAGGCTCCAGGAATTGATGGAATACCAACTGAGATGTTTCAAGGAAAGGATGCAGTGCTGGAGGTGCTCACTCATCTATGCCAAGAAAATTGAAGGATAGCTGTCTGGCCAATGGTCAGGAAGAGATTCGTATTTGTGCCCATTCCAAAGAAACGTGATCCAATGGAATGCAGAAGTTATCAAACAATATCATTAATATCACATGCAAGTAAAATTATTCTGAAAATCATTCAAAAGTGTTTGCAGTGGTACATTGACAGAGAACTGCCAGAAATTCAAGATAGATTCAGAAGAAGACGTAGAAGAAGGGATTTATCATTGCTGATGTCAGATGGATCCTGGCCAAAAGCAGAGAATACCAGAAGGATGTTTACCTGTGTTTTATTGACTGTGCAAAGGCATTTGACTGTGTGGATCATAACAAATTATGGATAACATTTTTTTTATTGTTGTAGTTTAAATGAAGTTTACATTTCCAGTTAGGCTCCCGTACAAAAATTTATACATACATTGTTATGTGACCCTAATTGCTCTCCCATACTGTGACAGCACACTCCTCCTTTCCAACCGATTCCCCATGTCCATTCAACCAGCTCCTAACCCTCTCTGCCTTCCCATCTCCCTCCAGACAGAAACTGTCCATTTAGTTTCTTGTATCTACTTGAGCTAAGAGGCACACTCCTCACGAGTATCCCTTTATGACCCACAGTCCAGTTCAATCCCTGTCTGAAGAGTTGGCCTCGGAAATTGTTTTAGTTCTGGGCTTATACAGAATCCAGGGGTCATGCTTTCCAGGGTTCCTCCAGTCTCAGTCAGACCATTAAGTCTGGTCTTCTTACTAGAATTTCAGTTCTGCACTCTACCTTTCTCCTGCTTTCATTTGGGACTCTCTGTTGTGTTCCCTGTCAGGGCGGTCATTGGTGGTAGCCGGGCACCATCTAGTTCTTCTGGTCTCAGGCTGATGAAGTCTCTGGTTTATGTGGCCCCTTCTCTCTCTTGGACTACTACCTTCCTTGTGTCTTTGGTGTTCTTCATTCTCGTTTACTCCAGGTGGTTGGGACCAATTAATGCATCTTAGATGGCTGCTTGCAAGCTTTTAAGACCCCAGATGCCACTCACCAAAGTAGGATACAGAACATTTTCTTAATAAGCTTTGTTATGACAGTTGACCTAGATGTCCCCTGAAAGCATGGTCCCCAGACCCCTACCCCTGCTACTCTGTCCCTGAAACTGGTTGTATTCAGGAAACTTCTTAGCTTTGGTTTAGTCCAGCTGTGCTGACTTCTTCTGTAGTGTGTGCTGTCCTTCCTTTCACCTAAGATAATTCTTACCTACTATCTACTTAGTAAATACCCCCAACCCTCCCTCCCCACCCTCATAACCATCAAAGAATGTTTTCTTCTGTGTTTAAACCTTTTCTTGAGTTCTTATAATACTGGTCTTATACAATATTTCTCCTTCTGTGACTGACTAAATTCACTCAGCATAATGAACTCCAGCTTCCTCCATGTTATAAGATGTTTCGTGGCTTCGTTGTTGTTCTTTACTATTGCGCAGTATTCCATTGTGTGGATATATCTAATTTATTTATCCATTCATCCGTTGATGGGCACCTAGGTTGCTTCCATCTTTTTGCTATTGTGAACAGTGCTGCAATTAACATGACTGCACATATATCTATTCACGTGATGGCTCTTATTTCTCTAGGATATATTTCAAGGAGCAGGATAGCAGAATAGTATGGTAATTCTATTTCTAGCTTTTTAAGGAAGCGCCGAATCGATTTCCAAAGTTACACTATTTTACATTCCCAACAACAGTGTATAAGTGTTCCAGTCTCTCCACAACCTCTCCAGCATTTATTATTTTGTGTTTTTTGGATTAATGCTAGCCT
>NW_004443938.1:43948948-43949988 GCF_000243295.1 Trichechus manatus latirostris
CAATTAACAGACTTTGGGCCTTTGTCAAATATCAGCTACTCATAGGTGGACAAATTTATGTCTGGATTCTCAACTCTGTTCCATTGGTCAATGTATCTGTTGTTGCACCACTACCAGGCTGTTTTGATTACCGTGGCAGTATAATAGGTTCTAAAATCAGGTAGTGTGAGGCCTCCCACTTTGTTCTTCCTCTAGAATAATACTTTACTTATTCGGGGCCTCTACCCTTTCCATATGAAGTTCGTGATTTAAAAAATGCTGTTGTAATTTGGATTGGGATTGTGTTGTATCTGTAGATTGCTTTGGGTAGAATTGACAGTTTCACAATGTTGAGTCTACCTATCCGTTAGCAAGGTATGTTTTTCCACTTATGCAGGTCTCTTTTGGTTTCTTGCAGTAGTGTCTTGCAGTTTTCACTGTATAGATCTTTTACGTCTCTGGTTAGATTTATTCCTAAGTATTTTATCTTCTTGGGGGCTGCTGTCAATGGTATTGATTTGGTGATTTCCTCTTCGAGGTTCTCTTTCTTGGTGTAGAGGAATCCAACTGATTTTTGTATGTTTATCTTGTATCCTAAAACTTTGCTGAAATCTTCTATTAGGTCCAGTAGTTTTCTTGTGGATTCTTTGGGGTTTTCTGTGTATAAGATCATATCATCTGCAAACAGAGATACTTTGACCCTCCCTACCAATTTGGATGCCCTTTATTTCTTTTTCTAGCCTAACTGCTCTGGTTAAGACCTCCAGCACAATGTTAAATAAGAGCGGTGATAAAGGACATCCTTTTCTGGTTCCTGTTCTCAAGGGGAATGCTTTCAAGTCTCTCCATTTAGGATGATGTTGGCTGTTGGCACTGTATAAATGCTCTTAATTATACTGAGGAATTTCCCTTCTATTCCTATTTTGTTGAGAATTTTTATCATGAATGGGTGTTGGACTTTGTCAAATGCCTTTTCTGCACTGATTGATAAGATCATGTGGTTCTTGTCTTTTGTTTTATTTATGTGATGGATTACATTGATTATTTTTCTAATGTTGAAC
>NW_004443938.1:43950088-43956168 GCF_000243295.1 Trichechus manatus latirostris
CTCCTGTATGGATTCAGCTCAGGTGCCCAGGTAGATAGCCACCAAGTGTGTGCTGTAAGCTCTCACAGTCCTAGACTGGCACGGGTGATTGGTGTAGGCACAGGCATCTGGCTGCAGCAGGGGGACACACTCTGAGCAAGGCAAGGGGGCAACCCTTATTCATGGGCCCCTGTCACAGGTGGCTAGGTGGTATGGGTGGAGCCACCAGTCCTCAGGCCCCTGATGTGGGTAAGTGAAGACCCTGCTTAATGGGCAGAGCAGCGTCAAATGTCAAGAACCTGCCACTTCACAGCTGAAACATTTGAAGTTAGACTTCTGGTATATACCCTGTTCTACTGTGGTAATGAGGATCTATGCTGTTGAGATGGGCCCACACAAGTCTATGCAGGAGGAAAGGCACTCAAAGTCCGCGGATCCCTTACACCTGTGCCTAGGCAAAGGAGCTATGTCGACCCTGGGTTCCTGGCTTAGAGGAGCCAGCAGTTTATTTTTTTCCCCATTTGTTAATTTGTTCACTCTTCAAGGCAGGGAGAATGGCTCCAGGCATCTGACGGATCCTACTTCGGCCCAAGGGATTTGGCAATTGCTGAAGCCCGTCTGGGACCCAATGCAGAGCAGGGAAAGGGGAGGTAAATGGCAAAGAGGTTTTTCCCTAACGGGGGTGTTTTTGATCTGCGTGGCAGGCCGTACGCAAGTACTTATCTTTCCCCTATCCAGGGCTGCTTCTCACTGGTTCTGGGTGGCTGTGTAGTCTCTCTGGCACTGGGTCTCTCCCAGTGTGGAAAATGTGCCTCCCGAACACTGCTGCTTTCCTGTCTCACCACTCACCCCTGAGCTGATCAGGCCTGAAGGCCTCAGGCTCTCACTGGGTCAGATCTGGCAACTACTCGCTGCTTCTGAACCATCTCTCCCTCCCCCTGCGACTCAGTACTGTTCTTCAACTTTGTGTTAGATATTCAGGGCTCCCAGATTGCCATATATAATCAATTCACTTGTTTTTTGTGGTCTTTGTTGTAAGAGGGTTCACCAGAAGTGTCTGACTACTCCGCCATCTTGGCCCTGCCAAATTATGGATAACATTTTGAAAGAATGAGAATTCCAGAACACTTAATTATGCTCATGTGGAAAGTCTACATAGACCAACAGGCATTTGTTCAAAAGGAACAAGGGGATGCTGTGTGGTTTAAAATCAGGAAAGGTGTTTGTCAGGATTGTACTCTTTCACCACACTTATTCAGTCTATATGCTGAGCAAATAATATGAGAAGCTGGACTATATGAAGAAGAATGCAACATCAGGATTGGAGGAAGACTCATCAACAACCTACAACATGCAGATGATGCAACCTTGCTTGCTGAAAGTGAAGACGACTTGAAGTACTTACTGACGAAGACTGAAGACTATAGCCTCTAGTATGGATTACACCTCAACATATAGAAAAAAATCCTCATAACTGGACCAATAAACAACATCATGGTAAGTGGAGAAAACACTGAAGTTGTCAAGGATTTCATTTTACTTGGATCCACAATCGGTGCCCATGAAAGCAGCAGTCAAATCAAACAATGTATTGCACTGGGCAAATCTGCTGCGAAAGACCTGTTTAAAGTCTTAAAAACCAAAGATGTCACTTTGAAGACTAAAGTGTGCCTGATCCAAGCCATGGTGTTTTCAATCACCCCACATGCATGTGAAAACTGGACAATGAATAAGGAAGACTGAAGAAGAATTGATGCCTTTGAATTATGGTTCTGGTGAAGAATATTGAATATACCATGGACTGCTGGAAGAACAAACAAATCCATCTTGGAAGAAATACAGCTGGAATGCTCCTGGGAAGGAAGGATGGCAAAACTTCATCTGATGTACTTTGGACATGTTACCAGGAGGGATCAGTTCCTGGAGAAGGACATCTTGCTTGGTAAAATAGAGTGTCAGTGAAAAAGAGGAAGACCCTCAACAACATGGACTGACACAGTGGCTGCAACAATGGACTCAAGCATAATGATTGT
Organism: Trichechus manatus latirostris; assembly: GCF_000243295.1. Taxonomy (NCBI): domain Eukaryota; kingdom Metazoa; phylum Chordata; class Mammalia; order Sirenia; family Trichechidae; genus Trichechus; species Trichechus manatus. Next base: position 43,952,101 of record NW_004443938.1, read on the forward strand.
GAGGATGGCACAGGGCCAGGCAGTGTTTTGTTCAGTTGTACACAGGGTCTCTGTGAGTCAAAATGGACTCAACGGCACCTAACAACAACAATATATGCAATGAAAGGAGCCCTGGTGGTACTGTGGTTAAGCTCTCAGCTGCTAACCAAAAGGTTGGTGGCTCAAACCCACCAGCTGCTCTGTAGGAGAAAGATGTGGCAGTCTGCTTCCATAAAGATTACAGCCTTGGAATCCCTACTGGGCAGTGCTACTCTGGTCTATATGGTCGCTATGAGTTGGAATCGACTGGATGGCAATGGTTTAAAAAAAAAAAATTTATATGCAGAGCATTCCCCTCTACTCTATGGAAAGAAAATATTCATGAAAAAGCCAGGGTTCCTACCTTTAAGTATATAAAGCTTTCTCACATACCTCATTATTTAAGTCTCAGAGCAATCCTATGAAGTAGATAGGATCAGCCTCACTTTGAAAATTGAGAAGTGGGCTCACTGAGACTAAATGGCATCTTCAGACCACATAGTAAATGGCAGAGTTGCTCTGGCTGCATGTCACTCTAATACTATTGTTGTTCGCATTGTTGTTGTTGTTAATTGCTGTTGAAACATGGCAGCCCCGTGTGTGCAGAGAAAAATGCTCCAAAGTGTTTTCAAGGCTAAGACCTTTCAGAAGCAGATTGCCAGACTTGTCTTCTGAAATGCCACTGGGTCAGTTCTAACTGCCAGCCTTTGGGCTAGTAGCCGAGTACGTAACCATCTGCACTACCCAGGAACTCTTCTCTCTGCATTACAGCACCCTATATAATGTGTATCACATTCCCACTACATGGTAAAAGACATTGTTGATCTCAACAAAATGCAACACATTCAAATTTGCTCCATAGCTACAGTTAAGAACTCAAGAATGCTTCTTGGTTTAAACTAGATGACTCAGAGGTAATAATAAAATCTCACTTCTCCAGGATCCAAATAACTGAGACGAAATAAACGAAACTGTATGGTTTATCATCATGTCTATCAGGCCCTGTGATTTCGTAAATCAAAGAAAAATTAAATTATAGTCAAAATTAGTTTGGAGGCTGTTAGGCATTTCATGTCTTACACTTTTTTGAAAATTGGTAAAGCATTTAGAGTAATTCTCAGTTAACTAGAACATCCAAGACACCAAAATACTTATTTTAGGCCTTTCTTGAGAAATGTTTAATGTAGTTATACACAGAAGAGCATTTATTGTTGTTAGGTGCTGTCCAGTAGGTTCCAACTCATAGCGACCCTATGTACAACAGAACAAAACACTGCCCCATCCTGCACCATCCTCACTATCGTTGTTTTGCTTGAGCCCATTGTTGTAGCCACTGTGTGAATCCATCTTGTTGAAGGTCCTCCTCTTTTTCACTGACCCTCTACTTTACCAAGCATGATGTCCTTCTCCAGGGTGTCCCTGATAACATGTCCAAAGTAGGTGAGACAAAGTCTCACCATCCTTGCTTCTAAGGAGCATTCTGGCTGTACTTCTTCCAAGATAGACTTGTTCATCCTTCTGGCAGTTCATGGTATATTCAATATTCTTTGCCAACATGATAAATCAAAGGCGTCAATTCTTCTTCGGTCTTCCTTATTCATTGTCCAGCTTTTGTATGCATATGAGGTGATTGAAAATACCATGACTTAGGTAAGGCACAACTTAGTCCTCAAAGTGCAGATGACACAACCTTGTTTGCTGAAAGTGAACAGAACTTGAAGCACTTACTGATGAAGGTCAAAGACCACAGCCTTCAGTATGAATTACACCTCAACATAAAGAAAACAAAAATTCTCACAACTGGACAAATAAGCAACATCATGATAAACACAGAAAAGATTGAAGTTGTCAAGGATTTCATTTTACTTGGATCCACAATCAACGCCCATGGAAGCAGCAGTCAAGAAAAGAAAATGACACATTGCATTGGGCAAATTTGCTGCAAAAGACCTCTTTAAAGTGTGAAAAAGCAAAGATGTCACCTTGAAGACTAAAAGGTGCACCTGACCCTAGCCACAGTGCTTTCAGTTGCCTCATATGCATAGGAAAGCTGGACGATGACCAAAGAAGAATTGATGCCTTTGAATTGTGGTGGTGACGAACAATACTGAATATACGATGGAATGCCAAAAGAACGAACAAATTAATCTTGGAAGAAGTACAACCAGAGTGCTCCTCAGAAGCAAGGATGGTAAGACTAAGCCTCGCATATTTTGGACATGTTATCAGGAGGGATCAGTCCCTGGATAAGGACATCATGCTTGGTAGAGGGTCAGCAAAAACGAGGAAGACCCTCAAGGAGATGGACTGACACAGTGGCTGCAACAATGGGCTCAAGCATAACAATGATTGTGAGGATGGCGTGGAACTGGGCATATTTCTTTCTGCTGTACATATGGTCACTGTGAGTTGGAACGACTCAATGGCACCTTAACAACAACAACAAGCATTAATTAGTAACAACTAAATGTCAACATGAGCAATTTTTACAAACATTCTTAAGTAAAGCATATTAACAAAAAATTGGATGGCAGTCCTAGAGCTCTGTTGTAACAATAGGAGTCCATGTAATGAAATAAACCCAAGGAACCTTGAATATAAGTTCCTGGGTACAAATGACCTGGAAATTTTACTTCAAACAAATCTGAAAATGCCTCTTTTGAAATCCAGTGAATTACTCAGAATCAAGTATAATGTTAAAACCTAGTGGCTTGTAATATTTTGTATCTAAAATTAATGGTTTCTCAAAATTCTAAAGAGCTATAACATCACTTTCCTCCTATCATATTAAGAATATTTTGGTGGAAAGTCCTGGGATCCATGTTAACTTTATATATCACACTCAATTTTATAACACCATTTTTGCTCAAACTTTTCTTATATTAAGGTAATACATTTGTGCATTGAGGAAGGCAACATCCTGTATTTTTACCCAAATAGCGCACCTTCTACATTTGTTTGCCAACCGCTCCCTTCCCTTGCGAGGTATTTTCATAAGAGTGCTATGCTAATTTTTTATAGCACTATGTATAAAAAAACAAAATTGGCATAATAGCACTTATGAAAATACCTAGCATGGAGAGGGAGTGGTTAGGCAAACAAATGTAGAAGGCGCGCATTATTTGCATGAAAATACAGTAGTACCAAAGAGCAAAATCTCTGATGACGGATGCTTCACCTGGTAAGCAATCGTGGGCAAGTTCTTTCACTTTTCTAGAATATTCTAGTATGGACTATTGTGACCTCACATGATGCTGTGAGACTCAATTGAGAAGGCATACCTAAAGTACCTACCGAAGTATACAGAGTACACACTATACAAATGTTAACTATCTTTCTTCACAGAAAGATAAAATTCAAGTTCTAAAGCAATATTTACCTCACACAGCCCTTTATATCTGAAAAGGCCACCTTTCATAGTGGTCACATGTGTAAAGTGGAGTCCTTAATAATTTTCTGCAGGGTCATAACTAGCTCCTTCTCTTTACCTAACAGTACAAACAGAGAGAAGTATCTATTCTCATCCTCATCATTATTCCCAACACGTGCCTTGTCCTCCTCAATATCTACACTTGTGTTCTGGACAGTGCACTACAGTGGAATACGCCCTAAGCTGAGATCAGGGACCCCCATCTTGTTCTGCTTCCACTAGCATCTTGCTGTGTGACTTGGGTACCAATTCTAAATCTTTGTTTCCTCTTCTGTAAAATCAGGAAACTATATTACAAGACCTTCTAGAGTCTGTCCAAATCCAACAATCTATATTTCTAATCTAAAAGTATATTCTACATTTCTAATTTGTTAAGAGACAATAGAATTACCAATGATTTAACTAATTATTAAGAATAATGGGGGACCAAAGTACATCAGATGGGGAAAAGACAGTCTTTTCAACAAATGGTGCTGGCAAAACTGGATATCCATCTGCAAAAAAATGAAACAGGACCCATACCTCACACTGTATACAAAAACTACTTCAAAATGGATCAAAGACCTGAATATAAAGCCTAAAACTATAAAGTTCATAGAAGAAAAAACAGGACCAACACT
>NW_004443938.1:43957966-43964536 GCF_000243295.1 Trichechus manatus latirostris
AATGTCATAAAACAATATGTGTACTACTGTTTCATGAGAAACTATTTGTTCTGTAAGCCTTCACCTGAAGTACAATAAAAAAAAAAAGAATGGAGTTAGAAGATAGCAGTATTTTCAAGTTATATTTATTTTACATTTCATATAAAATTTTATTTTATATTTCACATAAAATTTTTATATTTATATTCAATAAATTTTTATTGAATGAATAATGAAGGTTTTTTTTTACAAGTATTGTTGTCTTCTCCTTAAACATGACTGATGTTACAGTTACTGGCACTTAGTCATGTGCCAAATTCCATGAGCTCGATGGCTTTACGAGCACGGATGCCTGAAGTGGTTGATGTAATTCACCCAAGCTGGAGGAATTATGCTTCCTGTAAGAATATTCAAATGATTTTTTTTCCAGCTTTGGTAATTTTAGTGTTAAAAATTGATAATGCATGTATTTTTTAAGTACTGAAAATACTTTAAAAATAAAATATATATTTACAAATGAGAAAAATAATAGTCATTCTAGTGACAAGTTTGAGAAAACATGATTATCTAATTATGCCACTCACCAAAATAATCAATCACCTTATTAGAAATAGAAAAAAATAGGGATATATGAATTTAGATTTTGAAATACTGTGCATGAGTGAAAATATACATAAGCAGAAATGCACATGTAACATCTACAGAAACAGAACTCATCTAAACAATGAACTGTCACACCCATAGGATAGGTTCCATTTTCTCTAATGTTATAATTCATTCTGGGGGTTATCAATTTAGTCAGGAAACATGTATATACTGTAGATAATTTCATAACGTTGTAGTTTAAGCATATTTCCTTTTTAATTGGTTTCTCCCTAAAATGCAAGATCATCTGATTCTTATATTTAAAAACCATTAATACAAGCCTTCTCCAGAATAATCCTAATTCCTTTCACAGTTCCAATTTCTTAATTAGCCTTATTGCGCACCTAAATCCTCACCTCCTTCACTTCCCTCTTGATTTGTAGATTACTGAAGTGCTAATCTCCAAAGAATCTCCACTAGTACACAGTATAACAAAGTTAGTGAATTTTAAAATTCTACTCTCTCTTCTGCTTAGTGGTATTTGTCATTCTCCCTTCAACACCCATACTACTGATTTTGAAAACTCCTACATGTGAAAAGAAAACTATTTTGAGAACTGGAAACTCAGTGTAACTTTTTAATTTCCTAAGATATAGGGGTCATCATGAGTCAGAAATGACTTGATGGCAACTAATAACAACAGCAAAATATATGAATACCTACCCTCACAGGTAGCTATTGTTCTTCTCAATATCTACACTTCCATTCGGAATTTTAAAAAGCTTCCAATGAGAAAAACTTCCAGATATTGGACGGGACTCTAAACCACTCTAGTCAGAAAGTTTAAACCTAAATATTTAAGTCCAATTGCCAAAGAGATTCATGTTTGACTGTTAGAAGGAAATATATTTAAGGGCATGGAAAACTGTTTATGTCTAAAATTCCTCTAAAGATTTGAGTCCCATTGGATCAACCAATTGCAAACAAACTTGAGATGCCATGTAGTCAAGTCCACATGACAGTACTTAAACAGAAAAGACACAGGGTTGCCTTCGCTTTTAAAAATCCTAACCAAACAACAACATCTGATCTGCTACAAAGGAATTATGGGATTTGTTATAAAGGCCTTTAGTGTATTGTTATTATTATTATTTAGAGTCCTGGTGGTGCAGTGGTTAAGCACTAGGCTGCTAACCAAAAGGTCAGCAGTTTGAACCCACCAGCCACACAGGGAGAAAGATATAGCAGTCTGCTTCCATAAAGAATTACAGCCTTAAAAACCTTATGGGGCAGTTCTACTCTGTCCTATAGAGTCACTATATGTTGGAATTGACTCGGCAGCAACAGGGAGATTATTATTATAAGCACAAGAGGGCTAGGGAACAGTTACAGACAGGTAAACCCTCATTCTTTCTTTATATTTCAGTGTCTCACACCACCACTATTGTATAAGAAAGACATAATGTCACAAAATGATAGAAGTGGAAAGGATATCAAAGGTCAAGTCCTCTTAGAATTGTTAATGAAAGGGCCCTCTTATACCCACTCACTTCAATAACATTAAAGGACTATTGATGGATGAGCGGTGACTGCCTCCCCCACAACCGAATGGTTTCAGGTTTAGAAATAAGTTGTCCATGAAGGAGTGCCTCGGAGTATTGCAGGGTAACCTATAAAAGGACCTAGCTTTCAAATGCTGACAGTGAAGAGAAAGCAACACTTCCTTTTGAGCACACTTTTAAAATACCAGTATTTTAATGCAAGGCAAATTTGTTTTATTAGAAAAGGTTCCAAGTTCATATCCGTTGAGATTAAATTTCTGCTAGCTTCTTTTGCGTGTGTCAGAGAGAGAGAGAGAGAAATATATTTCAGTGCTAATCACCTGGAGTAATTTTTAAAGACCTATGGTTTCCTTTCTGCATTAGAGTGTTGATGCATTAGTAGGGGTAGGGATTGGGGCAATTTTCCATCTGTATGTGGGTGGGGGGACTAACATAGAAAATGAAGAGATTAGAAAGCTTTCTTGATCACTTCCCTAGATTGTCTCTACAGGTCTAAAAAGATAATTGATTCCCATGTGTCATCCTTTATGGCTGCCAATAACGCAGTTTCCTTTAGTAACTCTAAAACCAAACTCCCTGCTGTCGAGTAGATTCTGACTCATAGCAACCCTATAGGACAGAGTAGAACTGCCCCATAGGGTTTCCAAGACTGTAAATCTTTACAGAAGCAGACTGTCACATGTTTCTCCTACAGAGCAGCTGGTGAATTCAAACTGCCAACCTTTTGGTTAGCAGTTGGGCACTTTAACCACTGTAACACCAGGGCTCCTTCCCCCCACTAAAAGAAATCCATTGCCAATCGAGTCAATTCTGACTCATAGTGACCCTATAGGACAGCACAGAACTGTCCCATAGGGTTTCCAAGGAGTGGTTGGTGGATTCGAACTGCCAGTTTTTTGGTCAGCAGCCAAACTCTTAACCACTGCGCCACCATATGCATGTGAAAGCTGGACAATGAATAAGAAGACTGAAGAAGAAAAGATGCCTTTGAATTATGGTGCTGGCAAAGAATACTGAATATACCATGGACGGCCAGAAGAACGCACAAGTTTGTCTTGGAAGAAGTACAGAGAGAATGCTCCTTAGAAGCAAAGATGGCAAGGCTCTGTCTCCTGTACTTTGGACACGTTATCAGAAGGGACCAGTCCCTGGGGAAAGACATCATGTTTGGTAGCGGGTCAGCGAAAAAGAGAAAGACCCTCAACAAGAGAGACTGACACAGTGGCTGCAACAATGGGCTCAAGCATAACAACGATTCTGAGGGCACAAGACCGGGCAGTGTTACGTTCTGTTGTACACAGGGTTGCTATGAGTTGGAACCGACTCGAAAGCACCTAACACCACCAACAACAATAAATGCTATTCTGTTTACAAGTACATTAAAACTTCTCACGAATGGCCAGAAATAAGTATTTTGGCTTCTTGGATGTTCTAGTTAACTGAGAATTACTCTAAATGCTTTACCAATTTTCAAAAAAGTATAAGACATGAAATGCCCAACAGCCCCCAAACTAATTTTGACCATAATATTTCTTTTATTTACAAAATCATAGAACCTGATAGACATGATGATAAATCTTACAATTTTGTTCACTTCATCTCAGTTGTTTGGATCCTGGAGAAGTAACTAACCTGTAAAAAGTGCACTATTAAGACAGTCATTGCTCCCTCTAACAGGCAGCATCTCATCTGAAAGCAGCTTTCAGCCCTGTTGTTGTTGCAGCTGTTAGGTGTCATCCAGTCAGTTCTGACTCATAGTGACCCTATATACCAAAGAACGAAAACACTGCCAGGTCCTGCACCATCCTCACAATCGTTGTTATGCTTGAGCCCACTGTTGTAGCCACTGTGTCAATCCATCTCCTTGAGGGTCTTCCTATTTTTCACTGACCTTCTACTTTACCAAGTATGATGTCCTTCTCCAGGGACTGATCTCTCCTACAACAAGTCCAAACTATGTAAGACATAGTCTCACCATCCTTGCTTCTAAGAAGCATTCTGGTTGTACTTATTCCAAGACAGATTTGTCTGTTCTATCGGCAGTTCATGGTATATTTAATATTCCTCGCCAACTCCACAATTCAAAGACGTCGATTCTTCTTTGGTCTTCCTTATTCATTGTCCAGCTTTCGCATGCATACGATGTGATTGAAAATACCATGGCTTGGGTCAGATGCAGTCTTCAAGGTGACATCTTTGCTTTCTGACACTTTAAAGAGATCTTTTGCAGCAGATTTGCCCTGTGCAACGTGTCTTTTGATTTCTTGACTGCTGCTTCCATGGGTGTTGATTGTGGATCCAAGTAAAATGAAATCCTTGACAACTTCAATCTTTTCTCCATTTATCATGATGTTGCTTATTGATCCAGTTGTGAGGATTTTTGTGTTCTTTATGTTGAGGTATAATCCATACTGAAGGCTGTGATCTTTGATCTTCAGCAGAAAGTGCTTCAAGTTCTCTTCACTTTTAGCAAGCACGGTTGTTTCATCGGTATAACGCAGGTTGTTAATGAGTCTTCCTCCAATTCTGATGCCCCGTTCTTCTTCATATAGTCCAGCTTCTTGAATTATTTGCTCAGTAAACAGACTGAATAGGTACAGTGAAAGGACACAACCCCTACGCACACCTTTCCTGACTTTAGAACATGCAGTATTCCCTTGTTCTGTTCGAACAACTGCCTCTTGATCTATGCACAGGTTCCTCATGAGCACAATTAAGTGTTCTGGAATTCACATTCTTCACAGTGTTATCCATAGTTTGTTATGACCAACACAGTCAAATGCCTTAGCATAGTCAATAAAACACAGGTAAACATCTTTCTGGTATTCTCTGCTTTCGGCCAGGATCCATCTGACATCAGTAATGATATCCCTGGTTCCACGTCCTCTTCTGAATCCGGCCTGAATTTCTGGCAGTTCCCTACCAACATACTGCTGCAGCTGCTTTTGAATAATCTTCAGCAAAATTTTACTTGTGAGTGATATTAATGATATTGTTTGATAATTTCCAAATTCGGATGGATCACTTTTCTTGGGAATAGGCATAAATATGGATTCTCTTCCAGCTGACTGGCCAAGCAGCTGTCTTCCAAATTTCTTGGCATAGACAGTGTTGCATCCGTTTGTTGAAACATCTCAATTGATATTCTGTCAATTCCTGAAGCCTTGTTTTTTGCCAGTGCCTTCAGTACAGCTTGGCCTTCTTCCTTCAGTACCACTGGATCCTGATCATATACTACCCTCTTGAAATGGTTGATTATTGACTAATTCTTTTTGGTATAATGACTCTGTGCACTCCTTCCATCTTCTTTTGATGCTTCCTGTGTCATTTAATATTTTCCCCAGAGAATCCTTCAATATTGCAACTTGAGGCTTGAAGTTTTTCTTCAGTTTTTGCAGCTTGAGAAATGCCAAGTGTGTTCTTCCCTTTCGGTTTTCCATCTCCACCTCTTTGCACATGTCGTTATAATACTTTATCTTCTCGAGCAGCCCTTTGAAATCTTCTGTTCAGCTCTTTTCCTTCTTTATTTCTTCCTTTTGCTTTAGCTACTCAGTGTTCAATAGCAACTTTCAGAGTCTCTTCTGACATCCATTTTGGTCTTTTCTTTCTTTCCTACCTTTTTAATGACCTTTTGCTTTCTTCATGTATGACATCGTTGATGTCATTCCACAATTCGTCTGGTCTTCAGTCAATAGTGTTCAATACATCAAATCTGTTCTTGAGATGGTCTCTAAATTCATGTGGGATATACCCAAGGTCACACTTTGGCTCTTGTGGACTTGTTCTAATTTTCTTCAGTTTCAACTTGAACTTGAATATGAGCAATTGATGGTCTGTTCCACAGTTGGCCCCTAGCCTTGTTCTGACTGATGATATTGAGTTTTCCCATTATCTCTTTCCACAGATGCAGTTGATTTGATTCCTGTGCTTTCCATCTGTCAAAGTCCATGTGTATAGTCACCATTTATGCTGGTGAAAAAAGTTATTTGCAATGAAGAAGTTGTCTTGCAAAATTTTTTTTATTTTATTTTTATTATTGTACTTCAGGTGAAGGCTTACAGAACAAATAGTTTCTCATGAAACAGAAGTACACATGTTGTTTTATGACATTGGTTAACAACCCCACAACATATAAACCCTCTAACTTCTCAACCTTTTTTTTTTGTTTGTTTGTTTGGTAAAAATACACATAGCCAAAGACACACCATTTCAAAAATTTTTACATGCACAGTTCAGTGACATTGACCACGCTCTTCCAATTGTGCTGTTATTCTCACATAAGATGAAGGCTTACAGAACAAAACAGTTTTTCATTTAACAGTTACTACAAATGTTTCCCTATGACAATGGTTAACACTCTCACAACACATCAACAATATCCTTACTCAACAGTGGTTTCCCTATCAGCAGCTTCCTTGTCCCCTTCTGCTTTCTGGCCCTTGTC
>NW_004443938.1:43976510-43999004 GCF_000243295.1 Trichechus manatus latirostris
TGCTTCTGCCTAGAGTGCCATTTTGCCGGAACTCCCTCTGTCTTGCAAAATTTTATCATGCTGTCTGCAGCATCGTTTCTATCACCAAGGCCATGTTTTCCAACTACCGATCTTTCTTCTTTGTTTCAAGCTTTCGCATTCTGATCACCAGTAATTATCAATGCATCCTGATGGCATGTTCAATCAATTTCAGATTGCAGAAGCTGGTAAAAATCTTCAATTTCTTCATTTTTGGCCTTAGTGGTTGGGTGCATAAATTTGAACAACAGTCGTATTAACTGGTCTTCCTTGTAGGCGTATGGATATCATCCTATCACTGACAGCGTTGTACTTCAGGATAGATCTTTCAGCCCTGCCCCAGGCAAATTCATACTGCTCCTTTCAGCAGAGAAGACTTTAAAATGCTTCAAGTGCTACCACATGGAAATTACTCCCATGTCTCCTTTACCCTTCTTCTGAGCCTCGGTGAACAATATTGGCCCCAGTTGACCTCCTGGTTTTACTTTGTTGGAGACCATTTACCCTTCAGATATGAAGCTGGGATTACCTCGGGGAATGAAAATCGAAAAGTTCTTTCCATACTTCAGATTTTTTCCCAACAACTGGTTACTGATTCTTTTGTAAACCCAGATTCACACCCAGATACATACACACAAATGAAATAGAGAAAAGAGGAATATTCTAGATAATTCAAGTTTAAGGGCACCTCCCTCTCCATACACACAAATATAAAATTTTTTCTTAGAATATCAATATGATTTCATAAAAAAGGGAGTTGCTCCCTCAACTGAAAAATAATTTTCTCAACTATGCACTTTGTATTTCAAGGCACAGTCAAAAGGCAAAAGGCAAAAGGCAGCCTCTAAAAACTCATCTGAAAATTCTTCTTGTGGTTTATTTATAATAATGTTGAGATTACATGCCATTATGAGTTGGTTGATGCATAGACTTTAGAAATTGTTTTCAAAAAGGAAAATGGCACAAAACATCACTGGTTACAAGGTTACAAATCTCCTTTTATTCCAAGGAGAATATAATGTTATTTTAAATTACACAAGAGCAAAGAAAATTAATTTTTTATTTAGACAATGAGCTTCTAATTAAGGGCACTTTCTTTAGGGGATTTGGATGGAGATGAAAGAACTGGAGGAATGGGGAGCAATCCTGCTAAAATAGCCTACTCTGTAAAATTATCCATAAACTTCCTTTTATGGTGAATGTTTTACCAAGTTAGGTGATCTGTCTTTATCTTGCATTAAAAGTGTTTATTGGAAGGACTCTGATTTGGCAAAATAAGATATCTACTTTATTTAATAAGGTTAACCAAAGAAATGGCCTGAAAAAGTCCCCACAATAAACTCTGTTTAGAATTTAAACAAACTGTTAGATCACTGGAAGGATAAACAGACTATAAAATGATCATAAAAAGCCATCTTTTACATGGCAATCCGTCTCCCAGGGCCCTGATGTCATACCCTGCCATCGGTCACTCACCTCTAGAGCGAGGCGTCCTTGTAGGGAGCCCTGGCTCCCCTCAGCCTTTTGCAGTGGCTCTGTGTGCAGAGAAATTAAAAATTTTTATTATGTGATCTCTGTAACTGATAATGCCCCAAATGTCCTTGCATGGAGCATAATGCTACAAACCAAACCCCCTGTGTAGACAAAGACTTTTTTTCTGACTAGTTTCTTCCATATTTACATCCAAAAAAACTGTATTAAAATTGACTGAATGGTCTTCATTATTTCTAACACTGGATGAGATTATGTGATAGAGATAAATCATTTTGCATAAGATAATAAATAATGTTCCCCAAGTATAAACTTTCATAATATTAGAAAAAAAAGCAGGAATAATTCCAAACTGTGTGACATGCTCACGCTTCTAGAAAAAAAAAATTAGAAAAAGTTATGGGAGAATTATCTGCTCCTTCAAAAGTTAACTTCAGTGTGATTTGATCATCACTTCCAATGTTAAGCTTGATAAGAAATATAAAAACATCTAATGATACATCTGAGGAAACATGCTTTTCCCTCCTGAATCAAGGAAACTGCAAAGAAAAGTCGTAAATGTCACAAAAAATAATATTTTTTAATTAATTAAAAGCTAGAATTTTAAAGCATAAATAAACAAAAAAAAATGCCATGTGATTCTGACTCATGGCAACCCTGCATGTTACAGAGTAGAACTGCTCTCCGCAGAGTTTTCAAAGCTGTGACCTTTTGGAAGCCGACTGCCAAGTTTTTTTTTTCCCCCAGGGCCTCTGGATGGGTGCAGAACTGCCAACTTACAGCATAGTAGTCAAATGTTTAACCATTTGCGCCACCGAGGGACCCTTTTTAAAGCACAGATAACTCAATACCATGCAGCCTTTAGAAACGCTTGCTTATAAAAACTTCAGAAATGTTAAACTAATAAACTAAAAAATACATTCATGAAGGATAAATTTATGCAAATTTTACTTAATTAGCATATACTGTTTTTACAATCAAAAATTTTTTCAAAAGCTCTCACATTTTTAAAAAAAAAGAAAACAGTCCTCTAGTCTTTTCCATTAAAAGTCTTTCATTTTCAACAGCGAAAATTAGTTTTGAATAAAACAACTAAAAATGTTAAGAAAGTACTTTAAAAGTGGTTTCTTTTCTCATATAATTTGAGTAAGTTATTTTTATAGACATTTTTGGGTCCCTTGACTCTCAAAGTTTTAATACTTGTCAGAATTATTTAGAAAGGAAAAAAAAATAATCCTTGTAGTCATAATGAAGATAGTATGAACCACTTCTTGATATTCATTTTTATTTCTATGCCAACCAAATACGATTTACAAAAACACTAAAAATTTTAAAAGACTGAAGACATCTATTGGGTTTTGAGCATGACAGCTCATAATCTATCGATCAGTATTTTCAGAGATACCCAGAATGCAATATCTGGATACAAGGCTGAGTTATGATGGCTATGAGAAGTAGATTATTTGCCACCGCTGGGCATGCAAGTGCTCAACCTTCGGTTTTATTATGATGGCTTCATGGATGTTTCAAACATCAAAATGAGTAAGTCCAAGAAAAGGACTGGGTTATCTACTGTCATTTCATTCTCCCTATCTGGCAATGTTTTGAAATTCCAGCACACCCAGGCTGCCACCTCACAGTGCTGCAGTCTTTTTCTAATGGCATTGCTGACTTCCGGCAATAGTCAAGAAGAAAACATCTAAGTCTAGGATGGCCCTTCCTCTGAACTAGTTAATGCCCTTGGCTTGATAGAACTTAGCCCTAAGTCAAGGCAACATTGTCCCACCTGATACGGCAGGCACCTAATGAACTCCTCAGAATTGTAGGCCAAAGGGTGTGGTAAAAATATATGTAACAAAATATTTGCCAATTCAACAACTTTTACATGTATAATTAACTAACATTGATTACATTCATCATGTTGTGCAACCATCACCACTATCATTTTCCAAATTATTCTACCACCATTAGGAAAAACTGAGTGCCCCTAAGCAATGACTCCCCTTTTCTCCCTCCCTCCCACCCCAGGTAATCACTAATAAGCTTTGGTCTCTATACATTTGCCTATTTCAATATAAGAGGGATCACACAATATTTGTCCTTTTGTTTCCAAGGTTCATCCATGTTGTATCATGTATCAGGACTTAATTTCTCTTTATAGCTGAGTAATATTCCATTGTAAGTATATATCACATTTTGTTTATGCATTCATCTGTTGAGGGACATTTCAGTTGTTTCCACCTTTTGACTATTGTGATTAGTGCTGCAATGAACATAGGTGTACAAATATCTGTTTGTGTTCTTGCTTTCAATTATTTTGGTATATACCTAGGATTGAGATTGCTGGTTCATATGGTACTATTAACTTTTTGAGGAACCAAGCTTGATTCAATTTAATTTGATAAATTCAATAAATACTGAACAAATATATGGGGGCCACAATTAAAAGAGGAGTAACAAACACAACACCATACCTGGCCTCAAGGAGTTCACACATTTTATCAGGTGTGATGCTCTGCTTCCCACTTTGGCACCCTTGTGCCACAGTGGATAAGAGCTTGACTGCTAACCAAAAGATCAGCGGTTCAAATCCACCAGGCGCTCCCTGGAAACTATGGGGCAGTTCTACTCTGTCCTATAGGGTTGCTATGAGACAGAATCAACTCAACAGCGGCGGGGGGGGGGGGGTTCAGAGCTATTAGGGGCCACAACAGGCACCATGAGAAGCCTGACGGCAGTCAAATAAGCTTCACTGTGCTAATTCCCAAAGGACTCAAAGTCCAGAAGAGTTTTCATATTATACCTTTTAATCATAACTTAAGAGAGTGCTATGGACACAGTAAGCGTTAGTAAGTGCTTTGATGACTTCATTTTTTAAATCAGGTGATTTCTAAATCTTAAATAATCTTTGAATATTAAGAAAATATATAAAAATGAAAAGACTCTTAGAAGATTAAAGAAAAAGTAAATGTAGTTAATCACCTCTAATCTGACAAAGCTCACACAAGAATGATGTTCAATTTTTGCACATTAGTTTCATGTACAGTATTACAGGTAACTCTCCACTGTGTCTTTCCCTGCAGGAAAATAAGAACAAGGATGTGATGTTCCCCCAGGCTCCACCATCATTTACAGAACAGGCTGAGCCAAGCTCCCAACAGTAGAGGCTAAAGGTAACCTCTAATAACAGATTTCTTTTCTCTTCAATTTTAATGAGCTAAAAGGCTTCGTAATAAGAGCCAGGGTAATCCTCAGAGTCTTCTGCTAGCTGTTCAAGCCCTTCTCTTTTAAGTTATATACTTTCCTTATTAAAAAAAACCCATTGCTATCAGATCAATTGCAGCTCATAGCAACCCTAGGAGGAAAGAGTAGAACTGCCCTATAGGGTTTCCAAGGCTGTAAATCTTTACAGAAACAGACTGCCACATCCTTCTCCTGCAGAGCAGCTGGTGGGTTCGAACTGCCGATCTTCTGGTTAAAAGTCGAGCGCTTAACCACTGCGCCACCAGGGCTCCTACATTCCTTATAGTGTCCCCAAAGATAAGTAAGTCATCCCTCAGTATCTGCGGGGGGATTGGTTCCAGGACTCCTCACAGATTCCAAAACCCGGGGATGCTCAAGTCCCTTATATAAAATGGCGTAGTATTTGCATATAACCTACATACATCCTCCTGTATACTTTAAATCATCTCTAGGTTACTTATAATACCTAATGCAATGTAAATGCTATGTAAATAGTTGTTATACACTACAAGACTCAAGGTGACCAATGCTCAAACAACGAGTGCTGGGGAGAGACTGAGGATCTGTGAAATGGTGGGAGGCTACAGCAGGGGATGCCTACACATCACTTCATTCACGGGGATTCTCCGTAGGGCTTGGTGCACGGCAGATTCAAGTTCTGCTTTTCGGAACTTTTTTTTTTTTTCCAATTTGCGGTTGGTTGAATCCAAGGATGCAGATGGTCAACTGTACTCTATTTAGAATAGCTGAAACCTCTATTTGTGGTTTTAAAATCATCTATTACAAAGATAACATGTGACCTAGTGGTAAACGCGAAAACGCTTTAAAAAGTAAAAAGACCCACAAAAATAGAAGGCAGTAGTAGAACTGATAGTAGGAACAGATTAATGATCAGCATGATAATGAGATTGACCTTTAGATGTGTTATTCTGTCATTGTATTTGTGCAGGTATGACTCGTGTCTATTCTAATCTAATTCAGTATCAACAAGTATGAGATGAAATTCAAAAAAAGATTTTTAGTAATTTCTAATCCCATGTCACTCAAAAGATTAAAAACTATAGCACATCAGTGTTGCACTGGTAAACTGGAGAAGGAAATTAAACCCAAATTTTCAGAAAAGTCTCAGTAAATAGAGTGTGCAAAGCTTTACTGCTAGTATCATATACTTTTCATCAATGACATCACACTCCCCTAGCTTTTCTCTTACCTCTAGGGTTGCTACTTCTTACCCTTAAATGTGGAAATACCTAAAGCAAACGTGGAAATACCCAAAGCATGCTACTAAGCCACCTTCTTTGTTCAGTCTATATTCTCTCCTTGGCTTTATTACCAACTACATAATGAGAGCTCAAAACAACCAACCAACCCATTGCCATCGGGTCAATTCCAACTCATAGCAACACTACAGGACAGAGCAGAACTGCTCCACAGTGTTTGGAAGGAGCATCTGTTGGATTCAAACTGATGACCTTTCGATTAGCAGCCAAGCTATTAACCACTGTGCCACCAGGGCTCCTAAAGAGATGGTCAGGTAGTGCAGAGTTTGCTCTTGGCTACTAACTGAAAGGGTGGCAGTCTGAGTCCACCCAGCAGTGCCACAGAAGGCCTGGTGATCTGCTTCTGTAAGACAACAGCCAAGTAAACCATATGGAGTGCAGTTCTACTCTGAAGCACATGGGTTTGCCATGAATCAGAATCAAATGGGCAGCAACTCTCAAATTTATATCTCCATTCTGAATTTCTCATCTGAGCTCCAGACCCATCTATCCAAATGTCTACTTGCTCCTTCCCCTGGGATGTCTCATAAGCATCTCCAATTCAATGTGTCCAAAACTGAACTCATAAACTGAACTTCATAAAAGTCTTCCTCATCTAGCATATGCTACCAGCATCCACCCACCTGCTCATGCCAAAATTTTGGAGTATCCTGGACCACAGTTCCCATGTGCTATCAGTTACCAATATGCTGCCTCCAAAATCTATCTTCACTCTGTCGTTTCTCTCCATTATCACTGCTGCACCACCCAGTCTAAAGGCTTGGTATCTCTTCCCTCACGCACTCTTGCCTCCCTCAACCCATTCGCCACAAAACTGCCAAAGTGGTGCCTAAACGTAAATCTGTCCATGTCACTCCTCTGTTAAAAGGCCTTATCCTGCTTTTAGGATCAAGAATCAAACCCTTACCATTGCCCTTATAGCACTGCATGCAGGCCCCTGCACAACCTATAACCTCTCCTTACACCCTCTCTCCCTGCTCATTATGATCCAGTCACAAGCTTTTTTTCTATTCCTCAAAAACACCACACTCCTTCCTTCTTCATCCTCCCTGCACAGGTGCTTCTCTCTGCCTGGCATGCATCTGCTGCAGAGTAGCTCCTATACATGCCCTGGTCTCAGCTTAAAAGACATTTCCTGGCAAAGCCTTCTTTAACCCTCTGACTTGCTACCCTCTCTCGGCAACATTATTTTCATGGCACTTATCACTCTTAAAATCATATACATAATTATTTATAACGTAATTTATACTGTCCCTACCACCAGGTTATAGGTCCATATCCATCTTGTTCATAGCTTTTCCCAGCATCATACAGAGTCAGTGCCTGAAACACAGTAGGTGCTCCATGTTGACCAAATGAATGCTGACTCCAAGAAGGTTTTCTGAGCATGCCCAAGTTTTTGATGCTAACAACCCTGGTTCTAAGGGGCTCATTTTAGCCCGTAATTCACAGATTTTCTTTTCCTTAATACATGTATGCCACCCATACTACTCAAGGGTCATGACTAGGAGGAAAAAAGCTTGGATTTCAGTCCTATCTGTGTACGTAAATTAGAAAGTGAACTTTAGAAAAGTCAACTGCTTCTCCAGACCTCAGATTCCTCATTGTTGTACTAAAAATTCTCCCCACTGCTCTAATATTCTGATTCTGTGAATTCACATGGATTTCAATCCACAAAAAAGTTTTGTTCACACCCAAAGTAAAGCATCTCCCATTTGGTCTTAGATTTCTCCAGAGTATTCTTGCTTCAAGGTCTTTATCAATGTCACTTTCATTTGATCATGTATTTTCCAGAATCCTGAATTAGGGTTCAGACCCCCCAGGCAGGGCCTACCCCTAATGGGTGCATACACTTGGGCCTCCACTTATTCAAGACTTCCTCCTAAGACGAGTAATGACTGTGGGGACCACAGCAAGAACGCCAGTCCTCCCAGGGCCTGGCCTGTTAAAGCTCCCACTGCAGGTAAGGATGCCGGTCAAGCTGCCCATGTCACCCACAGTGAAGTCCAGAGTTTCCTCATGGCCATAAGGCCCTCATAAGCCCCCTGCTCTGTTCTGGTCACAATGGCCTCCATGCTACTGAAACATTCCAAGCCAACTCCTACCTCATACACTGCCTCCTCAGGACCTTTGCACTTCCTATTCCCTCTACCTGGCACACTCCTCCTCCAGACATTGTAATGATGCCTTCCCTTGCTCCGTTCAGGTCTCTACTCAAATATCAGACCTTATCAGAGGGGCCTTCCCTGACTATACTACACCACCCTCCAATCCCAACTGTTCTCTGTCTCTAGGCTTTGCTTTATTTTTCTTCTTATTACTTGTCACAACAAATTATGTGTTTATTGTCTGCCTCCTCCCACTGGAAGCAGACACAGAGCAGGAACTTTCTTTCTTATTAAATAGCTAAAAAACGAAACAAAAGCAAAGTTGCCATCGAGTTGATTCCAACTCATGGTGACCCCCTTTTCCGCTTGACTGCTAACCTAAAGGTTGGTGGTTCAAACCCACCTAGCACCTAGGAAGAAAGGCCTGGAGATCTGCTTCTGTAAAGATTACAGTCAAGAAAACCCTATGGAGCAGTTTTACACTGTAACACATGGGGTCGCTATGAATCATTATAGAGCTAGAGCCTAAGATAGTATATAATAGGTACTCAGGAAATATTTACTGAGTGAAGGAATAAAGGAATGAATCTGATGCTCTACTGGAAATCAAGAAAGAAGAACTCTTCCAATCCAAAGCTGAGTAGGTGAAGGTGGGAGGAGGAGTAGAACCAACGAAGACTTGAAGGAGGAACTCAGAAGAGCCAAGACATAGTCCCACATGGGTTCATGAGGCTGCAGGAGGGGATGAGTCCCAGGGGCCTGCTGGTGAGCCAGGTCTTCTGCCAAATGAGCAGATGAGCCTCTGGCAAGTTGGGGCAGGATAAAAGGGGATCCCCCAGGCAGTATCTGCAAAAATGAGAATCAGGACGCAGATGGTCTTGTTACCTGGAGATGGATAGCATGTACTGCCTTTTTAATGTTTATCTTCTTTTGTAATCTGCCTTTAAACACACAACCAAATTCCAAATTTAAGGCATCTGTGAATTAATTCACAATTTCACTCACTATTGCCCCACCTCCCCAAATGTAGAGAGACCCAGGGAGTCCCATACATCATCTTATTTCAAAGCTCTTACCCTTGTTCTAAGTACTTACTTACATTCTTGCCCAACGACCTTCTAAACTTGAGAGAATAAACCAGTCTGTTATGCTCCCAGCACTGACCACAGTGGCCAGCACTTAGCATGCTCTCAAATGTTTAATGACTGGATAAGTACATTCTGAACTAGATCTCCTGGAAGACACTGAGCTAAATATTCATTAACAAACCTCACTAATTATATGCTAGTATTTTCTCATATTCAGCTGCTCAGGTGTTGGTAAAAAGTTCTGAATAGAGGTTAGTTCAAGTATTGGGAGACTCGCAAAATAAAGAATTCCCACGTGTCAAGTAAGATGTGTGCCCTGGTCATCTAGTGCTGCTATAACAGAAATACCACAAGTCGATGGCTTTAACAAAGAGTTTATTCTCTCACAGTCCATTAGGCTACAAGTCCGAATTCAGGGTGTCAGCTCCAGGAGAAGGCTTTGGCTCTGAAGGAAGGTCCTTGTGATGCATCAGTCCTCCTTGGTCTGGGAACTTCTCAGCACAGGAACCTCAGGTCCAAAGGACGCACTCTGCTCCCAGCACTGATTTCTTT
Organism: Trichechus manatus latirostris; assembly: GCF_000243295.1. Lineage (NCBI taxonomy): Eukaryota > Metazoa > Chordata > Mammalia > Sirenia > Trichechidae > Trichechus > Trichechus manatus. Next base: position 43,986,291 of record NW_004443938.1, read on the forward strand.
GTAGTATAGGCCCACACGTCTCTCTGCTCACTCCTCTCTTTTATATCTCAAAACAGATCGGCTTAAGACACTACCTAATCTTGTAGACCTCATCAATATAACTGCCACTAATCCATCTCATTACATCATAGTGATAGGATTTACAACACATAGGGAAATCACATCAGATGACAAAACAGGAGACAATCATACAATACTGGGAATCATGGCCCAGCCAAACTGAGACATACATGTTTTGGGGGACATAATTCAATCCATGACAGATGTGCTAAGGCCAACTGATGCTAATGAAAACTTTATCTAAAATGTGGATTTTCAGAGATTTCCACCTATACTGGGGGAAAAATATATGTGAAGAAGGTGATTATACCTGTTTATTATATTTTTTTTTATTTTTAAGATTTTTATTTTTAATATTTTGAATAAAATTTTAAATTACTATAAATATTTGGAGTACAGTAAACATTTTTTCTAAAATTTGTTTCAGATAAATAATTTTTTTCCATAAAGTTAAAACCAAGACTAAACCAGTTGCCATGGAGTTGATTCTGACCAATGGTGATCACATGTGTGTCAGAGTAGAACTGTGCTCCATAGGGTTTTCAACGGCTGATTTTTCAGAAGAAGATAACCAGGGCTTTCTTCTGAGCTGCCTCTGGGTGGACTCGAACCTCCAACCTTTCGGTTAGCAGCTGGGTATGTTAACCATTTTCACCACCCAGGGACTCCTCCATAAAGTTAATGCACTCAGTCAGTAATGTTTGCTGAACTAATTATATTGACTATTGTGTATCATCAGGAAAAAAATTAGCCTAGAATATAAAATCATATTTAAGACATAGTCCATAAAGTTACTGTCTTAAATGTGATTTTATATTCTAGGGTGATTTTTTCCTGGCAATATATAGTATTCAATATAATTAATTTTGCTAACATTTACTGACTGCATACAATATACAAGTCTCTACGTTAGCACACTTAAAAGATATAAATAAGCTTCACACAACAAAAATAACTTTTCAGAGGACTTACTAAGCTATGTATATTCTATGGGGAAGGCTATATTTATATTAATTTTTAATTTTTTTAATATTAAAAACCCTTTAAAGGTAGATATACAGTATATAGAATGTCTTTAGCCACACAGTGATGTATGGCACATCCTGAGCATAATCACAGAGGAAGTCTCTAACATGGATGTTGTTTTTGCTCTCAACCCCAATATTATCAACACAGTGAGCTCTACTTTGCGTTCTTAACCGCAACTCTGTTTTCAATAAATGACCTCAACCATTACGCTACAAAACAAAAACAAAACTTCTGAATTATCTGGTTTAATCCATTTTCAACTTAGATGCCAGAGTAATCTTTTCAAAACAAAAATCAGATCATATCAATCACCTATTTAAAATTTTCCAATGCCTTTGTAGTGCACTTAGAATAAAATCCACCCTGCAGGGCTGGGTGGCAGATTGCAAGGCTGGTGGATTGTCTAGCAGGTCTCAGCTCAAATGCCTAAAACACAGAGAGGCCTTCCCTGACCATCCGATCTAAAACAGCCCAACCACTCTTTAGTACATCAGCTTCCTTGACTTTCCTCCTAGCATCTTCCGCTTCAATTCCACTATCTGAAATTGCTTTGCTTACTTAGGTGTTTACTGTTTGTCTTCCCATCTAGAATGTAAGCTCTACCACAACCTTAATTTTGTTCTCTACCCTGTCCCCAGCTGCCAGCACAAGATATTTATTAAATCAATTATGAATTTATTCAATAAATATCTTGAATAAAACAGTACAGAGCTCAAGTTTACTATTTTATGCATGTTAGAATTTTTACATATCTTATCAGTAAGCAAATGACAAATAGATAGGCCATGCTTTCCAACATCATTTTCTACAGGATACTTTGTGTAAGAAGATGGGCCTCCCATTTGACAAAATGAGCCATAGATATAATTTAACAACAACTACTGAGTGGAAGTTACTAAATAATTATTTACTAAACAAAGAAAAAATGTATTTTGTTCAAATTTACTGAGATTCACAAAAGAAAATGGAATTACAATGATAATGTTCATCTTCAGCTTTTAGAAAACAACCGAAATTATCTTTATTTTAGTTGTAAATTATTTTTAGTTGTGGAAAACTTTAAATTGACACTCAAAATCCACCGCAAATTGACTGCTGTGTCAGTTTAATAGTTCCCCCAAACTCTCAGGCAGTGTTTTGGGACCAAAAAAACCCTATAAAAGTTTAAGAAAATCCAAGTTCTTCCTTCTTGAGGAATAAGTCAAAGTTCAAGACTATCAAAGGTAGGTACTATCATGTGGCCAGCTTTTCTTTGGAAGGGACAATAAAATCAGAATATTCAAAATTTAGAATTTTTGCTTGCTTTGTATCTGGGGGAATCAGTAACTAACAGAACAGAGGTTTTCTAGGAAAAATCACTAGCATTTGCACATTCTACCTACTAGTGCAAAACGCCCTGGTGGTGCAATGGTTAAGTGCTTTGGCTGTTAACCAAAAGGTCGGTGGTTTAAACCCACCAGCTGCTCCAAGGGAGAAAAGACCTAGTAATCTGCTCCCGTAAAGATATGCTGTTGTTAATATGTTGTCGTTAGGTGCCATCAAGTCGGTTCCAACTCATAGTAACCCCATGTACAACAAAATGAAACAATGCCTGGTCCTGTGCCATACTCAAAATCCTTGCTACGTTTGAGCCCACTGTTGCAGCCATTGTATTAATCCATCTCACTGAGGGTCTTCCTTTTTTTTCAGAGACTTTCTGCTTTACCAAGCCTGATGTCCTTCTCCAGGGACTGGTCCCTCCTGATAACATGTCCAAAGTACGTGAGATGAAGTCTTGCCATCCTTGCTTCTAAGGAACATTCTGGCTGTACTTCGTCCAAGACAAATCTCTTCATTCTTCTGGCAGTCCATGATATATTCATTTTTCTTTGGCAACACCATAATTCAAAGGCATCAATTCTTCTTCGGTCTTCCTTAGTTACTGTCCAGCTTTTACATGCATATAAGGCAACTGAAAATATCGTGGCTTGGGTCAGGTGTACCTTAGTCCTCACAGTGACATCTTTGCTTTTGAACACTTTAAAGAGGTCTTTTCCAGTAGATTTACCCAATGCAATACATCATTTGATTTCTTGACTGCTGCTTCCATGGGTGTTGATTGTTGATCCAAGTAAAATGAAATCCTTGACAACTTCAATCTTTTCTCTGTTTATCATGATGTTGCTTATTGGTCCAGTTGTGAGGATTTTTGTTTTATGTTGAGGTGTAATTCATACTGAAGGATATAGTCTTCGAACTTCATCAGTAAGTGCTTCAAGTCCTCTTCATTTTGAGCAAGAAAACAGCCTAGGAAACCCTATGGGGTAGTTCTACTCTGTCAAATAGGGTCACGATAAGTCAGAATCAATTCGACAGCACACTACAACAACCTACCAGTACAACCTGGTCCTGGGCTACCTACTGGGGATACAGCCAAGAAGAAACAGATACAGGACTACCCTCAGTTGGGTTACAGCCCAGTACAACAGTGTAGGACTTGGAGCACAACACATGCTACAATTATAACATTGACTATCAAGGCTACAGAAGTGTGGTTGTCAGAAAGTTAGCCACATGAAGAAAGAGGGCTCTCATCGCACACCACTGTCACTGGAAGATTATTCAATACTGTGGTCTGCAGAGTCCTCTTGCAAGATGTGCATATTATTGGTTTTCAAACATCATCCAAGCTAATTTTCTCTCTGTAATGGGCACCTGTCTGCATATTAAAAAAAAAAAACAAAAAAGTTGCTCTCAAGTTGATTTTGACTCATGGCGAACCCACACGGTCAGAGTAGAACTGTGCTCCATAGGGTTTTAAAGGATGATTTTTCAGAAGTAGATCACAAGCACTTTATTCTGAAGCATCTCTGGGTGAACTCAAACCTCCAACCTTCTGGTTAGCAGCTGAGCATTTTACCTGTTTATACCACCCAGGGACTCCATTTACATATTTAGGGAGACATAAATAAATTTTTAAAAATTTAGTGGTTCATCACAATATTTTACCCATCTATATTCTAGAAGAGAGTTTCTGGTAAAAAAGGAACAAAGTCAGTAGTTAGCATAAATTTACTCATTTTGAAATGGTAACTTTTCTTATTTAAACAAACAAATTTTAGTACAGGTATGATAAAGGGACATTTTCATTCACTGTCAATCAAAAGTTCACCCTCTCTGGAAATCAGTTTGGTATTAAGATATCCAGAGCCTTAAAAATGTTTATACCCCTTGGCCCAGGAACTACCCCTCCATGAATCTTGCCTAAAAAAATAATCTGAAATTTGAACAAAGATTTCATCAAAATGTCATTTATATACCAAATATTTGGGAACAGCCCAAAGGTCTAATTCTAATGTAATAATTAAGTAAATTATGATACATCCAGAAAATCAAATATTAATAAACATTAATAAAGTTTGCCTGAAAGTTCATGAGTTGGAGCCAATTTGACAGCAATTAACAACAAAAAGTTCGAAACTATTGGACATAAGATTAAACACAGCAGATTGCAATATGATTTAAACTATGGAAATTTTCACTAAAAACATGGAGGAAAAAAATACCAAAATATTATGGGTGCCTTTGGATGATAGGATTATAGACAAATTTTTCTCCCTGATTTTTTATACTTAATGTATTTTCCAAAGTTTTTACTGGGAGTATGTATTGCTGTTATGAGTGGAAATAATTATATCTCTTCGTAAATGCTAAATAACTGTATTGTATTACACATACGTGCACATGTATGTTCACTGAGCCAAGATCTGTGTCTCTCCTATGCCAAAATCAGTTTAGAGAGAGGATTAAGATTCTTTGCATTCACCCACATTTCAGCCCAAAAATGCTGATTCTCCAAAGGAAAATATTTTCTTTTGCATACAGTAGCTGCCAAACTATCAGCACCTCTGTGATTAGCTCACTATGTGCAAAAGAGCCTGCAGCTTCTCAGCATCACTTCTGTTCCATGAGTCTCTAATACTCTGCTCCTATCTCTACCAGCTTTATTTCAATGTATTGCAATCATTTGTTTATGTCAGGCTCTTCCATCAGATTATGAGATTCTTGAGGACAGGGATCAGGTCTTAAGTCATCCTGACATCCTCAGCACCTAAACAGTGCCTGGCAAACAGCGGGCATTTAATAAATGTTGTTAAATAAATTATTATTATATAAGAAAAGAATCACCACAATAGCCCCCAGGAGAACCATTCAATTATAGAAGCCTGTATTGCAATAAAAACTCTTGGTTTGTTCATGGATAAAATTTAGAATATAATTTCTAGTTCATTAAAGAGCAAAGCAGCTCCTGACAACTAGAAGCTGGCCTGACACTCAGCTAGGCCCTGGCGTTCTCTTTGAACACAAACAATTCCACAGAACATCAACATCAGACAAGGCCACTCTTTAACCATGATGGATTAAGACAAAAAGACGACCACTTTAGTATCATGTCTGAATACCGACAACAACATGAACCCAACAACAAAAATGACCAAACATCCCTCTAATCTAAGTAACTGCTGCTTCTTTACCAACCACTGTGTTAGCCTGTCTAGTCTGCCTCATTTTAGATAAGATTAACAATCATAGAATTACTCCTACCCATGACACAGAATCAACTCCACGGCAATGGGTTTGGTTTGGTCAGGGCAGCATTCAATCCAGAACAAAGCCTCACTTCTTTAAACTCTCTCCCAAATCACTCAGCACAAGCCCAAATTCTAAGTAACTAATTTCTAATATCCTCTTATTGAGATGCCCCATGGCTCCCTATAGTGCACATTCTCCCTCACTTCAACAAGTAACAAGCCCAGCTTGTTCAACTGCAGGTGGGTTCCTGCTGGTCTCTGGCTGGAGGGCACTGAAGAGTTCTCAGTCCCACCTGGAACGTCCTCCTCTCTTCCCTCTGTTCATACATACTCATCAGAACTCACCTCCTCCTGGCACCCTCCACAGACTGGCCTCCTGTGTTTAAGATGGTTCCATTCCTTTTAGTCTCCATAACATTTATGTTAAGCTGCTACTATTGAGTTTGTATTTCATAACACTAGCTGGCACTGTGACCTTGATTACCCTCTGAAAGGTCCTTACAACTCTAAAATCATATTATTCTATTGTGTTGCTGTTAACTATACTTTTGTACATATTTTACCTCTGCAAACAGTCTATGAGGCTCTCATAAACATGTGTCCTATTTTTATATACCTTCTTATTCCGCTTCTTCTCATCATACATATACATAGTCCACTGCACATATGGAACATCAATATATAGTCATATTCAGTCATATTCAGATATAAATACAACCCAGGCAGATACAAATTTGATCTAGCATTTATTGGATATGATATGATGTCATTCACATTCCCTTAGTAAACAGGTTCATTTAGAGCATCTTGAAGTATAGACCTTTATAGACAGAATATGTTGCCCACACCTACTACATTCAGCATGCGCTAGCTATCTCTCTCTGTATGAATCTATTTCTTATTTGTCATATTCAGGGCAAAGTACTTATACATATAAAGGTAAATTCAGGCCATGGCAACTGGCAGAAGTCCCTTCTGTTGAACTGAAATCTGTGACTAAAATTAAGCCTTCCAAACCATGACTTGCTGACGTATCTATCCCACATAATGATCGAGATCCTGGACTGTGGGGAGAAAACCTACTAGAGTATTAAGTTTTCTGCCAAAGCCAGATATAATCCTGCTGGACAACTCTCTTCAGATGGCACGCTCTTATCTCCCACGCTGATTTCTAAAAGTTAACTCATTGTCGGTCTTCACAACCACATATCTCTGCCAATTTCCTAGTTTCTATCACCTAGACTTAAAACTGACCTTGCTCTGCTAGGACCAGGACGAGGTCGGGATTCAGACAGATCTGGGTTTCCATGCCAGCTCCTTTACCCTCCAGTCTAGCTCCAAAGGCTCAGGCAAATACTTCACTCTCTCTGAGCCTCCATTTCCTGGCTCAAAAACTGGCATAATATTTGCCTTCCCAGGACCGTAATGAAGATTCAGTGAGCTTACGTATCTACGTCACATGGAAGACACTCTACAAATGTTAGCACTTGTTCCCCTAACAGTGCCTGACAACTAATAGAATCCTGTCTCCCTCTGAGGAGTTGTCTGTTCCATATTCTTATTGACTTACACCAGGGAGGATATTTAAAGCAGGGCAGATGGTAGAGTTCCTGTTCTTAGATCAACATTCAAACCCCAGTTGTTCTATTGATCTGCCCACCTGTTCCACTTCCTGATCCTGCTCCCATCCTGTTTCCTTGCTATACCCTGAACCCCAAACCAAGAGTCTATGCTCAGGAATATTCTATGCTAGGCTTTCACCTTGGCCCTCTTGTCCAGCTTGCCTCTGAGCAGGGATGTTCTGCGCCTTCACCCTGACAACCTCTATTCTGTGCCTTCGTGTGACCTGGACTTCTGTCACTCTACATGCCTATTAGAAAGCCCTGTCTTGGGTCTGTCCTTCAGTTTGGCTTGAAACACTGGATTCTGACCATGAGCTTGAGAAGTAGTGTTGCATAGTGGTTAAAGCACAGGCTTTGGTGTTAGACTGCCAGGGTTTTTTTAATCCTAGCTCTACCACTTAATGACCATGTGACCTTGAGCAAGTTCTTTGCCCCCCTAACTTTCAGTTTCCTCACCTTACAGGGCTGTTATGAGGTTTAAATGATATAATGAATTTAAAGCATATAACATGAAACCTGGCTTACAGTAGGCCCTCAATAAACATCAGTGCTATGCACATGAAGGTTTTGCCCCTAGGACTCGTGGTGACCACAGACCTCCTTTCTACACAATCCAGTTGCTATTAACCTGCCCAACATGCACAGTCATTTCACCTTCTAGCCCAGCCCATCTTCCTGGTCTGCTCTCTCATGATCCATTTCACCCCACAAATGCTGCTAGCAACAGAGTTGTTCTCTCCTTCCGACAGAGAACCTCACCAGACTTTCATAAGCTTGCTCATACACAGTTCCTTTCCATTCTTGCATCAATACTCGATATTCTAATTTGGGGCCTATCAACTCATGCCTCCTGTTATGGATTGAATTGTGTGTGTACCCCAAAATAATACACTGAAAGTCCTAACTCCTGTTGCCTGTGAACATGACCTTGTTGGAAACAGGGTCTCTGAAGACATTCTGAGTTAAGTCAGTATGAGGTCACACTTGATGCACGCTAATCCAATCTGAGTGGTGTCGTTATAAAAGAGGAGAAGAGAGACAGAGAAAGGAAAGTCATGTGAAGCTGCATCTACAAGCCAAGGAACACCTGGGGCTACCAGAAGCTAGGAGAGAAAGATAAGAAAGGATCTTCTACCAATGACTTTGGCCCAGACAACATGTTGATTTTGACTTACAGCCCCCAGATCAGAAACAATACATTTACGTTCTTTAAAGTCAGCCAACTTGTGGAACTTTGTTACAGCAGCCCCAGCAAAGTTATACACTTCCGAAATGATCATCCTGTTCTAATCTGTGCCTACTGCCTCCCCTCTGCCCACCTGTAAAAAATCCAATGAATGCGCATAAACAATAGTTGTGTGTTCATTACTTCACTTCCCTGGTCTGTTTCCAAAGCATAACTTGCTATTGGAACACATCCCCTTAATTAACAGTACAGTGCCCTAGGAATCCTGATGTTTGTAGGAGAAACAGATATTTTCTTCTTCCAGTAGCTCTCAAAGCCCTTAGAAAAGTCTTATCAATGACCCTCTGTGAAAGTCAAATCCCCAGAGTTCCTGTTGGGAAAAGATGGTGGTGGTGGTGCAGTAAATTGAATAGTGGCCCCCGAAAACACATGTTTACCCTGAACTTCAGAATGTGAACTCACTTGGAATAAAAGTCTTTGCAGATGTAGTTAAGGTAAAGATTTCAAGAGAGATCATCCTGGATTAGGGTGGGCCCTAAATTATAAGACAGAGAAAAAAAGGAGACATGCAGAGACACAGACAAGAAGGCCAGAAAACAGAAGCAGAGATGGGAGTTATGCAGCCCCAAGCCAAGGAATACCAAGGGCTGCCATCAAGTGCCAGAAGCTAGGACAGGGACAGGGAACTGATTCTCTCTCAGACCCTCCAAAGGGAACCAACCTGGCTGAAATCTTGGTTTTGGACTTTTGGTTTCCAGAACTGTGAGAGAATACATTTCTTTCTTTTTTTTTTCCTTCTTCACATTTCTGTTGCTTTAAACCACCAAATTGGGGACAATTTGTTATGGCAGTCCTAGAAAACTAATACAGGTGGGGAGGAGGCTCAGGACAGGAATAATCAAACTAAAACATCTACAATCAGAATTCAAGACATCTCAGAAAATCTTACTCTCATTACTGGAGACCTCTTGCCTTCCAGAATACAACCTAAATTTTTTCTTAGAAATTCAAACCTCCACTGAAATCTGATTCCAGCCTTATCTCTCTCCCTGTTTACACAGTGTTTCCAGACAGTGCTTTACCTCTCCTGTCTCTACAAATCCTGCAGAAAGGCAATGGAGTGTACTGGAACAGATGAGCTTTGCAATATCAGTCCTGGTTTCATCACCTTTCTGCTCTAATTACCTCCCGGGATTGTTATAAAAATCAAATGCCATCATTTGTGAAAATTCACTGGAAACCATCAAGTACTAAATGAAAGTTAGTGTTTATTATTTTATTATCTATTGCTAGCTAAGATACTCACGGGAGAGCCAGGTGTCCCAGGCTAGATCTCTTTTACGTCCTATTACCATCGTTAATGCCCCTTCTCTACATCTAGCATGATCTCCAGCCTTTTCCTCCAACCCAAATCCTACTAACTGCACTCCCCTCTAAATACATTCTGATTTCTCCTTCTCCTTAATTCCTCCACCATTCATCACGAGTATTTTAAAAACAGAATGTAAAGATCACCAATCCAAAGCCCTCGTTCTACAGTTGAGGACATCCAGGTCAAGAAAGGCCAAGAAACTTATCTAGGGCCACAAAATCAGTGGTTTAATCAGAATGACAATTTGGGTTTTCAAACTCTCCATCCAGTGCTCTTTGCAAGCCTACCATGCTGCTCCAAAGTTATGGAAGTCTCCCAATGCTCACTGACCACCCCAAGCACTCGGTGACCTGTGGCACCTTCCCACTAGCCTGCAAGCTCCCAGAGAATAGGCTACTGTGCCGTCCATGGCTAGTATGGCACCATAAGCACTCATCAATGTTCTCTGAGTGTCTGGGCATGTATCAGACCCAAATAAATAAAATACATCTTAAGGTCCAAGGGTATACTTGATAAGACTGCAAATCATATATTCCTTAATAAAATGAAAGGATCCATCTCATTGCAGATTTTTTTTTCTGTCTCTACACAATTTCTTTTTCCAAATGTGTTTTGCTTGACAAAGACCTCTCATGTTGTCTCCTATTTAGGGAGAGTAACTCTAAATGAAATTTATTTTAAAACATCCTTCTCTTTTAAACGCTCCGTTCTGTTTGATAAGTGCATTACTATGAGAATTTATTTTATCTTCTACTAATTTTGCTTGATAAATTTAAAAAGGTGACATTTGCTTTTTTTTTTTTCTTGTTTTCCTAAACTTAATGAATTTCTTTTTCTTTATCCTGAGAGTCATTGTGGGGATAAGATAATTTAACCAATCAGTTCATATTCATTCCCCCTATCTGTCAGTAATCATTCTTCTCTGACCAATGAGCTGTTTTCAAAATTCTGTACACAAGTCCAACTACAGCCATCTAATTACTGAAGCATTCTAAAGTTTCACTAAAAGTTCTTCCAAGTTAAAATAACAAGACCAGTCATCCTTGTTTACAAGGATTTTTCCTAAAGAATCCCCTCTAATTATGGGTGCCCTTGGGATAAAATATGCATTTACCTGGCCCCTACCCAACAGCAACAGGGAAGCCTCATTATGCCAATTGCCTAGAAATTGCATACAAAAATATTCCACGCAACTACTCTTTCTCTTTTACTGAAGGCTTTTCCAGCCTAGGATACAAAGCTAATTATAGCCAGAGTTACAAATTATTGTTAAATCGTCGCATAATTATGAGCACTCTAATGGGACTCTGTTAGAGAAAAATCATGCCTGACATCTCAGGATATACTTTCAAGAGTAAAAAACTCATAACATTAAATTGCTGAAGCATTTAAGTATGGTTCCCATTTAATGGAAGCAGTATTTTCTGTTTGGAAAGGCTCCTATTCTTCATATACGTTGTTGGAAAAGTATGAACGTACCAATCAGGTGCTTCTTGATGACTAAATGGTAGTGAAAAATAAAGGTTTAAAAAGTTTCAAAATTTAGCCTATGCTTCACAAAATGGTAATATGTTCTAATATCAGTAGCCAAATAACAAGCTGAAGGTCATTTTATAATAAGTATTTCCATAACGCATGACATGACAAACCATTAAACAGCTTTTCACAGGAGCTGCTAACATTTATGCATAAAGCACTACAGAAAGTGTATCTCAAAACTTGGTTTGACTGCAGAACAGAAGAGTTCAATATTCTTACTGACAGAATATTAGTTGAGTCTCAAAGTGTTCTCTATGCAATTGTCCACAACTACTTCAGAAGATCTTCAGAAAAAAAGATAAGGTAAGATATACTTTAGTCCAACATATTTAGTTCTGAAATACACCTGTACACCAGATTAAGGCACACAGGGCTTGACTGTCAATTAGTGTCAACTAATCAATTACATCTAAGTGAATCATCTGTCTTTCTCTCTGGCATTACCAATATCCCGTACTGAACAATGAACTGTTTTTATACAAAACAAACATCACACACACGAGCTGAACCTAGGAGCAGTAAATACGCAGAGAACATGTGCCTACATAATGTGAAGTATTAGTTTCAACAACTAATTATCCTGAAAGAATGATTAATAAAGGATATGTTGCAAGCCCTCAATCCTGTCTCTTAAGGACAGAATACAACAGGAGAAGAATACTGCTGAATTTTGAAAACAATTGTTTCATCTCTCCGTTTTGCAGTTGTAAATACTACCACATACAGATATTGCTTTAGGAAACCCTGACCATGCTTTGCTCTTGCCAGTGACTACTATAAATTAACGCTGTGGACATCTTTGCAGAGAATGCTGACTCTCTGGAACGGAGACAAAGGAGGGAGTAGCTGGGAGAAACCCAGCCAGGCATTCCAAGGAGGCTCGGACGCTGCTCCGCGTGGCTTCTCTGGCGCTCCAGGGACTGAGAGTCTGGAACTGATGGCGGACTTGGTTTATTTCCCAAACTTCAGGAGACAGTGTTTACCCAAACTCTGGAGACTGAACCGGCTGGGGGCTTGAAGAAGCGCCCCGTCTGGGAATCAGTGGTTGACCGCCCTGCACCCTTTCCCTTCCCTCTCACCTCTCTGGAGTGCGCGGCCTCGGGTGTCCAGTAGCCTCTCCCCGTTCTCACTCCAGGAGCGGATGGGACGTTGGGCGCCTCTGGGGACGAACGAAGGATGTGGCGAGGCCGAGGGCGTCAGCAGAAATCTCGGCGGCCGCGGGCAGCCGCGGTCTCCCTCCCCATCCCGGCGGGTCTCGCGCTACGGACGCGGCGCGGCCACCGCGGGCGGATGAGTCAGGCGAGGGGGCGGGCAGCGAGGGGTGCGGCCGGCGGC
>NW_004443938.1:43999104-44017964 GCF_000243295.1 Trichechus manatus latirostris
TGCTACCTGTGCCCGCCGCGGGTCGCGGGGCTGTCGGCCGCCGCCACGGGGCGCGCAGAGACCGGGCGCTCCTGCCCTCGGAGGGGACGGGGCGCGGCGCACCGGTCGGGGGCAAAAGACACGCAGCTCAGGCGTCGCCGCCGCCAAATAGGAGGGCGCACGTCCGTCCGAGGAAGACAAAAGGGGCCCGGGGGCCGGGAAGGGAAAAGTTTTCTTCTAGGCTCCAGACGGATACCAGCCTCAAACCTTACGCCCTGAGCTCCGGCCTGGGGGCGGGGTGCGAGGCGGGCTTCCTGGAGCGTCGCCGCGCGATCGCGACTCGGGTCGACGCCAATCTCGCCACCGCCCACGACCCGTGGGGAGTCCCCGGCCCTGCCGCCCCGACCCCCACCGTCCGCCGCCTCTTAGAGGAAGCGCGCACTACCCGCTGCTCCCGCTTCAGGACCCCAAGTGCCCACGCCCCAAAGTTTCACTTCTAGAGCCGGGATCTCCCGCAGATAAAACCCACTTTCGGGAGACAAATACCCGCTTTCAGGCGCTCTCCTCCGGGCAGGAAGGCAGGCAGGAGGAAACGGACACACCCACCCGCAGGGCTCACCTCCCGCGGCGGGGGGACCCCGGGTCCGGGAGCCGGGCCCCGCCAGCCCCCCAGAGCAGTCAGGAGCCTCGGTCGACTCGGGGTTTTCCTGGAACAGGAGCTGCAAGACCCTCGGCTCCTGGACCCTCGGACGCTTTCTTAGATGCTGCTTGGGCTGGTCGGGGTCCCCCTGGCGGGCTGCGCGGGCGCTGCGCGAGAGGAGCCAACAGAACCCCGAGCGGCCGCCTCAAACGCCCGCTCAGCCGGGGTTTACACCGCCTCCAGCGCCCAGCGGATTAACCTGCCTGGGAAAGGGGTTCCGGAAACAGAAGACTTTCTGCGGTAGCCGGAGAAAGGCTTCGAGGGCGAGGGCCGTGCGCAGCGTCACGGGAGCAAACTAGATCGCCAAAGGCTTTGATCAAAGAGCAGTGCTGAGGTTCAACTCCAAAGCCAAGAGAGGTTCAGGTTACTCTTCTTTGCCCCCAGACAGCAACACAACTGAGGGGAGAGGGTGTTAGTTGCAGAGCTGACATTCCATATTTAAATTCTGGCATTATATATCCAATGAGTGGAGACTGTACTCCAGAGTAAAAGAATTTGATAGTTACCTCCAATTCTTCAGGGACAGAAGTGGTGGCTATGTATGTAGGTAATTCAGTAAGTAGAGTTTCATGTAAAGCTCTGGATTACCGGGTATTCCAATCATGGCACCAGCATTTGCAGAGCACACCAGGCCAAGCGCTGGGGATGGGGTGGTCATATCTGTGCGCCTCCTGGGTGTGTTTTGGGTGACGGACTAGAAGGCAAATATGGTATTCTGGTGCTGTGTGTTTGTGTATTTAAATATGTGGTCTGTTTTTTCAAGAAAGGTTTGTTTCTGGGGGTGAAAAAAATGTATCTCTGTGTGAGAGAGAAAGAGAGGGAGAGAATTCCAAGCAAAAGTTTCCACATAAAAAAAGATCTTGGAAATCAGCTATGGCAATAAGAAGAGACTGTGGAAGTGCATATATTATCATACAATCTTCATGTCTTGACTAGAAGAATTCAGAGATTTGGTACTTTTAGTAGAAATTTCACAATCAAAATGTTAGGGGAAAAAAAAAACCTAAAGGAGTTAGGATGGAGGTGGAGATATGAGTCACCTCTATAAGCCATCTGTAGTTTTATTTTTACCCCACCTGCATCTAGTATTCTTTAGCCCACTGCCACCTGCTCAGTTCTCTTAGGTTTTCTCACATATTTGTCAAGGCACCCCACTAAAGTAGCTTGATTCCACTGGGTTTCCCTTCTAGCTGACGCCTCTACATTTCACAAAGAAATACCCTGAATCGACATTTCTTTATACAGCTCCTGACAGTGGACACCTCCCTGGACTAGTACTAGCTTCCTAGCTTCACAGTGTCTATAGAGATCATCTAACATAACATCCGAAGACAAGCAGTGCAATAATTTAAATGATCATCTAGCCATTTTAGGTGTTGAGTGACTAAGCCTCCCTCAAAGAGGGACCAATGAGGGCTGTGAAAGAAGGAATAAGCACATTCTTATGGCCACACACATTGGTGATTAAATTGACAACTCCTGATTTCTTAACTTAGATTTCTGTGATTCAACCAAGAAGAAAAAGAAGATGGGCTAGGTAAGACTGTCAAAGGGGAATTCTTTAAAATTTGTTTTTAAAAAAATTACTATTAATCTCAGGAAAAAAACTGGGTAAAAGTCTTATAAACAAAGAATTATCTGCACTTCAGTAGCCCAAGTAACTCCCGAGATATTAGTATAAATTCTTCTCTGGCACTGAGTTCTCAAAGCAAGCTCAGGTAAATTATTTAATCTCTGCTAATGGCCAGTATCTCTCCATCTGTAAAAAGCCAGTTTACTATGCCAGTAATGGATTTTGAATTTAGCTCTATATCCCTTTTTGAAGGAATGGATGGGAATTAAGTACGTCCTACCTCCCTCCATCAAACTGCACTGCACTTCACACTAGATATTTTTTGCTGTGTTTTTCTGAGATGTGTAAATTCCCACTAGAGCAAGCCCATCCTTCAAATGTCTATAGTGGGAAGAGAACAGCTCTTCCCTATGATCTCAACTCAACCACCTACTGACACAGAGACTTAGAACCTTTCTCTCATTCCTAAAGTAGAAGATTTTTAATGAATTAATCTTGAAAACATGCACTGGAATGAAAAAGAGTATTCTTAAGTAGATCATATAAAATGGCTAACGGAAAGCCTATTAGGAAGTTTGTGTAGGGTTATATTCCATTTCTTTTGCATAAATGTAGCCTATAGCATCCCTGGACGTGAGAAGGGCTTCTCAACCAGAAAAATAAAAATGTATTCAATGGAAAACCAATGAAATTGTTTGCTGGACTCGTATCTGTATTACTTTGCTCCAGCTGTGAACTAGATTGGCAGTCTTAAAGCCCCCAAGGCAACTCTTCTGGCAGCCATGGCTGCTGTTTCAAAGTAGGGGGCAAAAAAGGATAAAGTAAATTAAATATATATATGTATATATATATTTCTGGTTTTATCCTTAAAATATGAGTGTAGGTGGGAGGGACACAGGAAAAAAGAATAAAGTGGCCTAAATACTATTTAAAATAAACGTTAAGGCCACTTTTGTTTCACTGTGATCTTAAATAGCACTTTGTCAGATTTTAATTTTTTTATTTTTCATTACGCACAATTAACTAATAGTTTACTGGATTTAACAGCAGAATGATGTTGCTAATTTCTTTTCTGTTCACCAAATGTGCAAGTGGGAGTGCTAACCCCTCTCAAACAGATGTTTTATAATGTTGAAGCTGATAATTCTACCTCAATATTTTATAAATTCTGTATTAACCTCCTCATTAGATAATAAACCTGATTAGATTATTTTTGCCTAAGGGGCACTGGCAGCATACCTTTTAAAAATGCAAAAGAGGACACCCTCTCTCTCCTGAAGCGTAAGCTCTTTCTTTTGGCCAGATCTGTACCTGTAAGAAGGGACAGATCACCATATAGCTGGTGTTAACCCAAGAAATAATTTTTTTTTTTAATTAATCTTGACTTGTGTGTTTTGGTACAAAAGTCTAGCCACAGACGATATTAGAAATTTGACTAAAATGGCGGAAGAGATGCTAGTGGTAGCACACCTGTTCCACTGTCCGTGGTACTGAATCAGTCATTACAATTTAGGGCCCAGCTACTCTGTGTTCTGATGGTCAGCAATATTATCATCACCTGGGAGTTGTCAGAATAGCAGGGTCTCAGACCTCTCCCCAAATCTACTGAATTAGAATTTGTTTAACAACATCCTCAAGTGATTCTTCTGCATGGGAGAATTTGAGAAGTGCTGCACTAGGACATACCTCATGTTGCCCTGTTCTTTCCCTGGTGCTCTGCTTACATCACCCCTCATTCCAGTCTGCTCCATAGGCACAGCCTGAACACAGCCTTTTTATTACATTACATTTGGTAATGCCAGTGTGGTGTTGCACAACGATCATAGCCTTTCAATCAAACAACTAGGTCAAAATCTCAACTAGTACCTAACTAATACCTGTTCTGGGCTTCATTGTCCTCATCCATAAAAGATGAATAATAACATGTCTTCACAACATTGTTCTAAGGATTCAATGATAATAAAATAGTAATTGTAAAGGACTTAGGCTGGTATGTAGCAGATGTTCAAGAAATCTCTCAACCACTGTGTGAATGCCACATCTTCTACAACAAAAGCATGTCCTCTCCCTGCTAATGCTCTCAGGCATGCTGAATGCTTCATCATAAAATAATTTAATCACCAATTTCTTCTGCTCGATCAAATTGACAGTACATTCAAATTAAATCAGTCAATGAAATAAAATTTAAAAGCCCACCAAATCTTCTTTCATTTCAATCTTCTCAGCTCATAATTATGATCTGGAGTAAAGAAAGATAAGGTATTTCTTCATAATTACATTAAGTCTTTTATTAAATTAGAAGATGGTGGCTTGGCATTTTTAATTCTAAAATGTCTATAAATATCTGGATGTCTTAATTCTACAATCAACAGAAATCTGTACACACTTACAGCTGACTCTGTAAACAGTAATCAGTTATACTTATGTATAAACCCTAATTAAGTCACAGTGTTGGTAAAATAGAATGCAGTTTAAGTTGTGCCATTTAAGAGCCTCAGGAATACCCTTTAATGTGTTTATTTTAGAACATGAGAAAACGTGGATACATTCATTTTCAAAAGAAATTTCAAACCTGATCATCTATTCTGTTACAATAGTCATTTAATGAGTTTTGACACTTGGGATCATTGCTCATTGTGCCACTGCTGATCTGGAAACATGTGTTTCTATAATACAATGAGATGTAATGAACTTAAGCAGGCCTGATCTTCTTTTAGGTACTACATTCAGTCTTTAAAGTTACTGGAGAAAAACATTTAAAATACCTTAGATGTCAATATATCATTTTTTTAGTTCCCTCTCATTTTTCTATTTATGAACACAGAAACGTTTAAATGCCTGACTCAGGGTTGCATAACCAAAGAGTAGCAGGGCCATGACTAGAACCTAGGTCTCCCTATTCCTAGTTCAACGCTTGTTCAACTCTTGTAAAACATGACTCATGTTAGGCTGCTTTAAAGCCCCCAGGTGACTGTTTGAGAGGTTTTAGTATTCCCCTGGAAGCATATGCATTTCCCCTAGGCTTACCACATCTCCAAGCCTAAGGAAACAGCCTTAACATAAAATATGGGCAGAGCGTCAGTTTTAGATTGTTCATTTATTAATGCAGAAAACATTAACATAAAGTGTTGGACACAATAGTTGATTGGAATGTACAAGGATGAGTGAGTCAGAGCCCTTTTCCTCACATTTACTGTGATCTGGTGTGTTTGATACATTCATAAACAAATCATTGCAATGGCGTGTGAAAAGTGCCCTAATAGGGGTACAAAATGGTGATATAAAGTAGCAGTCATTAGAAATCCTTTGGGCAGTTATAGGTTAAAGGAAATTTCACAGACTTGGGCATACTAGATCTTGCCCAGGAAAGAGAAGGAAACTTCAAAAGATGGCAAGGAGGTCTACAATAAAAGATTAAAAAAAAGAAAAAAAAAAGATGGCAAGGAGGGAACAGAATTCAGAGACAACTATGTGCAATTTCTAGAGGAGAAAAATAGTATGGCACACTCAGAGAACTGCAGTAAAGTCGTTTTGGCTGGAGTGTGGGAGCTATAAAAAAGGAGATTGGAGAGGTAGGCAGAGACCAACTCATGGAGGGCCTTGTATTCCAGGTTAAGGAGTTTTCAGTGGTAGAGTTTGGATACAAGGGATGGAGAACTAACAAATAGACAAGCAAAAAAATGTAGAAGATTTTTGCAATAGCCCAGGTGAGGAAAGATGAAGAACTATGAACTAGGACGTTGGGAGTAAGGATGAAGAGTAGAGATACATATGAAAAATATTTAATATTTATTTACTGGGAAGAATTTGAAATGATGCCCAGGTTTCTGGTTTAGGTACCTGAGTTTTTCCTCCTCATGTCACCAACTAAACCCAGTAACTGTCCAAATAGTCTCAAATTATGGTATTTCTTCTACAACAATTCCATGAGTGAAATACAGTGATCATGTATAAACATAAAATAAAAATGTAATTGATAGTTTAAAACTCAGAGTAGACTGAAATCTCTCCAAGTTGACCCCATTTCTCTCTACTCATTCCAATCTCAGCACTGTGCCACCGTTTAAGCTCTACCATCTCTGTCCCTTAAGAATTTTAGATTTTTCCATTATTGGTTCTCACTGTATATACGTTGCTGTCACGTTCAATTGTGATTTTTCTGTTTCCTCCATTATAATCTGTTGGAGGCAAACCTCGTGTCTTCTTCCTAAATAGCTAAAAGCAGCACCTGGGATCCTGCTTATTCCTGAAGACATGGCCTCATCCTGTGTGACTTCTCTTTTGGGAGAGAAGACATGTATGTAAGATGTTAGCGTTATATAAAAAAGAATGTGTTGAGGGAGGAGTTACAGTGAATGTGGAATCTGGGATGCTTCCCTGGCCTGGAACCACTGTCTAAAAGAAGCTGAACAAGGCCAGATAATCAACTCCTAAATCACTAGTGTTACAGGTGCAGTGATCACACACTTCAAACCAGAAATTGTTACGCAAGGTCTGACATAGGAACCTGAGGACTATCCCAGAAAATACAGGTCATACAGTTGCCAGAATTTTTTCTCCAGGTGATGAGCTGGACACAGAAATTTGTCTTTTAAACTAAGTTTAAGTACTCTACTTTGTTGTTTTTTGTTTTGTTTTGTTTTCATTACTTTGTGATTTTTGTTGCTTTTCAGGATTCGTGAAAATCAACAAGTTCTATTGGCTGTGGCTAATGGTTACATGGGAAAAGGCCAGCTGGAACAGCTAGAAATAATAGCTCTGTGCTTCCTTTTCTGTGATTTTACAGAAGCTGGTTATTCAGAAAAAGAAGTTTCTCCAATCAGAACACTTCCCAACAAAGTGTCTACTTTGTTTTTATTACTGTGTTTTTTATTATTAGGCCTAATCTGCATGATACTCCAACAAAGAATAAGTTTAGTCAACACAATATTTTCAAATTCTCCAATGGATGGGTGAAAATCATTCAAATTAGCTGTTTTATCTAGACAGGGACTTTAAAAACAATTTTCCAGAAGACTTGTTACATTTAATTTTCAAAAAGAAACTTACATAGCTTTTTAAGAAACTATAACCTTAAAATATGAATCAAGTGGGAAAAAATACTGTGGCTCATGCCAAAAAGCAGAAATTTGGAAAATAAGTACTTTTATTTATAGTTTCTGGCACTGGTATTCAAATGAACAGAACAACTAATCATTCTACTTCTGCTAAGTAAGAAAGGAAGACCAAGACCCACTGGCCATTTTCACCTTAGTCTAGTTATGTGTCCTCAAAAACATCTGATCCTTTCAAGAGTTGAAATTGAGATATATAAGCAAGCAGTTGATTGCGGTATTATCCATACTAACAAAAATATTATATCAAACCTACATACGGTACTTACTATGAGTTAGGAACTATTCTAAGTATTTTTTATCTATTAACTCTTTACAATAATCTTGCAGAGTAAGTACTATTTTTCCCCCATTTTATAGCTGAAATAACTGGGAATGAGAGGTTAACTAACTTAAGTTAGTAAGTGATGGAAGTGGGCTTATGAACCCAAGCAATCTGATGCAGGAGTCTGTGCTTTCATAAAGTATGTTGAGTACCTGTCACTAAAAATTGAAAATCACCATCATGTCCCTCAATAGGAGAGAAATTAAATAATGATACATTCACACAATGACTTAGCATGCAGCTGTTAAACAGAAAAGATCTATATCCACTGATATGGGCAGATGTTAAAGAGATGCTGTTAAGTGAAAGAAGTTGTAGAACATCTTGTATAGTGTGATCCCATCTTGATTGAAAAATGTGTGTGTGTTGTAAAGCATGGAAGAACACACACCAATATTAATAGAGGCTACCAGTGTACCAACGGAGAGTGAAATTAAAGATAGAGGGAGCTCTTCTAATTTTCATTTTATACAATTTTGTTGTTTTCTCTTTTTTATTTTTTTGCAGTGAGACTCTGTCATGGATTGAATTATATCCCCCCAAAAATGTGTGTATTAATTTGGCTGGGCCAAGGCCAGTGTTCCTAGTGTTGTGCGGTTGTCCTCCATTTTGTGATTGTAATTTTATGTTAAAGAGGATTAGGATGGGATTGTATAACACCCTTACTAAGGTCACATCCCTGATCCAATGTAAAGGGAGTTTCCCTAGGGTGTGGCCTGGACCACCTTTTATCTTATAAGAGATCAAAGGAAAGCGAAGCAAGCAGAGAATTGGGGACCTTATATCACCAAGAAAGCAGTCCTGGGAGCAGAGCGCATCTTTTGTACCTAGGTTCCTGTGCTGAGATGCTCCCAGACCAAGGGAAGACTGATGATAAGGACCTTCCCGTGGAGGCACAGAGACAGAAAGCCTTCACCTGGAGCTGATCTCTTGAATTTGGACTTGTAGCCTACTAGACTGTGAGAGAATAAATTTCTCTTTGTTAAAAGCCATTCACTTGTGGTATTTCTGTTAGAGCAGCACTAGATGACTAAGACAGATTGTATTACTTTTATAATGAACATTAAAAAAATTTTTTTGAAGTCCTTTCTCTCTGGCTGTCAATTGTGGACCTAACAATGAGACAAATGACAGATCTTGGAAATTTACCTTCAGTCTGAGCTTTTCTCAAAACTTGACTTATAACACAAGTTTTAAAACTGGGTTTCATCTTATAATTCATCAGCTAAAATACAAAATTTTTGAAATCCTTACTTAGATTTGCAATTTAAACTTAATACTTCCGGAACTATCAATATATCCAAAGAAAGTTTTAAGAAATCTTCTGGCAAGTGCAGTCAATCTGTAGCTTCATTATATTTTCTTCTTTAAGATATGTGAAAGAATAATTTACTTCAAAACTTGGAAAATGGTAAGGTGATTGTTGCTTGATTTTTTTGATATCTTGTTAGCAAGACCATTATCTGTTCATACTCATCTGCTCTCTGGGAGAATGTCACTTTTTTGCCACATGATATTTGATTAACAATCTGTTGTTAACTGCCATTGAGTTGACCACAAATCATGGTGACCCTATACACAACAGAACACAACACTGCTTGGTCTTGCCCCATCATCATGATCAGTTGAGGACTGGGCCATTGATGACTTACAACCTTGTAAGTTACATATTAATCTGCAGGAAGTGATAAATTGTTACTGTTAGATAAATTAACCCTATTAACTAGTCTTATATCTAACTTAGCATTCCTTTTCCTGCTGACTAGATAAATCCCTACTCCTCAGGTGCTTGTCAAATAAGCTCTTTTGTCTTCTGTCAGTTTCTTCCTTAATTACCTAAATAAAACTTTGACACATCCAACAAAAAAATTGAGAATTGTGCTTTCACAAAGTTTACCCAAACATACTCGTGAACGATGCTTTTTTACAGTCTTTTATAAAGTATGTGGTATACCAGCAGGTTTTTTTCTTCACAGATTGATCAATTACCTAATAGGAGATTTGAAAACATTTTTTCAACCTTGGGAGAGAAGATACACATTAGAATATTGGAGCTCAGAGAGATTAACTTGCCTAGAATCTCCCACCTAATAAATGCTGGGGCTAGGATAAGGATGTAGGTCTCCTGTCCTTACTCAATATCCTTCTCTGCAAAAATGTTCTCTTGGTTTCACACTGAGAAAATGGTTACAGTAAGAATACCGGTGGTTTGCTAGGAGTCTAAGGTAAGTCAAGAGATTAACGGGTGACATCAGCAATTTCACTGGATGATTGGTGGAAAATTTTACATGTTAAGATAGAAAGATGATTTATGAGATATAATTTTAAAAATCACATGAATTTTTAAAGACAAAGCACAAACTTCCAAATAAATTCTGCACTTCTACTTAATGATTTGATTTGTGCTCCCAGTTTATGGCAGAGTGGACATAAAGGAAAAAAAATTCACTTTCCTCAATGAAAGGGATATTTTGATGAAAGTGTTTGTGAATCATTTGCAAAATGGGAAACTGGGCAACATTGAGATGTGTCACTCAGGTTTGGAAGCATAAAAAAAATGAACTACTGCATGTCAGTGGGTATCTGATTGTCCTCTTATATCTTCCCTATAGATCGAACAGGTGAGAGATTCTTGCACAGCAAAAGAAACCTACTAGAGCTAGAGAAAGGCAAAGGATTGAGGGCAGTGGACATTGTGATGAACTCCACCCTTAGGAAGAAAAGAGCAAAACCAAGGAAGCTGTTGGGGCCTCAGATACCATCCATAGGAATGTCAGAAACTATAAACTTGTGATAAACGTTCATTCTTTCATTCAACTCGTTTTTCTTGAGTTCCTGCTATGTGTCAGGCCCTGTTCTGGGCAGACCATCTCTAGCCTTAATGATTTAGATCCCAGAGGGGCAGACAGATAATAAATATATACATAACATAAATCAGGAAGTGATATGTGCTCTGAAGAAAAATAGAGCAGGGTAAGAGTCTAGAGAGTGATGGGGGGTGGGGTAGGAGTGTGGTTTTGTATAGAGTCATCAGGAAAATTCTCTCTACGAGGTGATATTTGAGCAGATACCTGAAAGGAGTAAGGCAGGAACCTTGCAAATCGGTGGTAAGGGCAGACTGGACTGAGGGAACAGCAAGTGCAGAGACTCTGAGGTGGAGTGTGTTGGGTGTGTCTGAGGACCAACCAGAAGGCCAGTGCATCTGTGCAGATGAGGGTGAAAGATGAGAGTGGAGAAGTAGTCAGGGGCCTGGTCATCCAGGGCCTTGTAAGCCACAGCAAGGACTCAAGCTTTGACTCCAAGTATGGTGGGAAATCAGTAAAGAGTTTAAAACAAAGGAGTGACATGATTATGTTTTATACAAGTGGATTTGCATCACCACAATTCTGAGAATTTAAGATTTTCGAACACTGGTGGCAGCTTAACAAAGAAAGAAGAAAGTAGGCTGTATTTCTGGAAGCCTGTGGTAAGAAAAAAATGGAATAGATGGAAAAAGTGCCTCAGAATGAAGAAGACACCACAGCATTTTAATTGGCATCAGTCCTTTGTGGTTTCCCCCAATATTCACTACACCATGCTGCTCTCAGCCTTGTGAGAGATGTTTTTCTAGCTGCCATCATTCGGAAGTTCTCCTGCTTCTTCTCATGGCATTTCTGCTTCTGGCCCCTCTGGCTCATACTCCTCCTCTTTCTGTGTGTCATCTGTCCCATTAAGTATGGCTCACTCAGCCATACCTCTAAAGCAGAGATAACTTTCATTGCCTGGCGAGTTTAGCAATTTCCTTTTCAAAAATGAAAGGCTATCCTTCCTTGATAGTAAGAGCATCAAATGATCACAGGCTTCCTACAGTGAAGAAAGAGTTAAGTCTTTTCCCAGCTTTTCAGTGTTCTTGAATCCTCCTGGACAAACAATGAGAGTGAGG
Organism: Trichechus manatus latirostris; assembly: GCF_000243295.1. Taxonomy (NCBI): domain Eukaryota; kingdom Metazoa; phylum Chordata; class Mammalia; order Sirenia; family Trichechidae; genus Trichechus; species Trichechus manatus. The sequence continues at coordinate 44,010,718 of NW_004443938.1, forward strand.
ATAAGCAAGAGTTATGAGCATCACTCAAGTTTAGAAAAAGAGATTACACCAATGTCTGGACGATCACCTTTGGAGATATTCTGCCCTGCAGGAGCTGCTGCTGATGGCATGCAGGGTGCAAAATTCTGAAGTGCAGTGTATCTGGGAAATCTATACCCAGCTGATTGTTAAAGAAGTCAGAGTCTTTAAAGGTAGACTTCTGGGTGTTTAATAAGCAGCTTAACACTTTAGGGAGATGTGGCTCTGGAATACCATACTTTGAAGAAGTATAGCCTGTGGACATGTATGTCTTAGTTGATTGTATGTACCTCTAGGATAGTTATTCTGATTTCTTCTGGCCTCATTTTCCTTCTTCTCCTCTTCCCTTTATCCTTTTAGTCCCTAAAACTATGTATTTGAGATGGCTAACATGCATGTAGTCAAAAGTCAACTTTAGGTAACTGATTTTATCTAGGTAGTAAACTTGAAGGTTACAAAATCTGGACTAAAGAGAGGGCTGGAAATCCCAAATGACACCCTTATTTGTTGCTGGAAGATGGTTGCAAATCACATCATTTTAAGTTGTACCTTTATTTCCTGTAATAAGCGCAACGCTAGCGAGTGGGATTTTATTTCTGGAAACTCATTTCAGACTATAAAAATACTAAAATTAATAACTAAATAAAGCAAAAACATATGTGTCAGAGACTTAGGTCACAGAAGACCCTTCTCCACTCTGGATTTGACCAATTGCGTGTAAACAGAAAGAACTGATAGCCAAGTAGGAACCAGAATATCAACTTTACTAGTAGCTATGGTATTTGGTTTTATGCAAATACATTAAATAATTTCCAGGATGCAGGGCTATCAAATAAAAGCTGGATCGGAGATGCTACTATGGCCCAAATCTACTACCTCTCTCCTCTTCACTGGACTCTTAGACTCAGGCTTGCCCTGACCTACATATTATCTTAGTCAGTTAAGCTAGAGCATTAGGAAAGGCTGGAAGCAGAGCAGAGCACTGGCCTTTCTCACTGGTAGTTATGTTCAGCATTACAAAGGTAAAGGAGTTTGAACAAGAGAAACCTTTAGCACACAGAACCCAAAGGAAGGCAAGGGAGAAACAAGAAGTATTTACCCATAGAAACATGAAGACTTGGAAAATAAAATTTCCAACATCCTCCAATATTATGGCTTTTACAGCTATTAACTAGGTAAAACTAAAAATGTAAGCTATATCATAAATGATCCTTTTGGTTGAGGCTCATTGGTATAAAAGCTCTAAGAATCTCAGAATGAAGGCAGATCTGTTACAGGTAAATTTCCCCATACCAGCATATGCTTTTTTTGCCACACACAGAAACTGTGAACTCCATTCGAAATATAGCTCTATTCTTCAAAGTGTTTAATTTCTGACTCAGTGAGCATGAAAATTCCAGACACCCTGGAATGGTAAGTTCTGGAAAAGAGCAATTTTCATGTTCTTCAATGAGCCTTACTCTAAGTGCAGCTACTGAATGAGCTGAGTTGCTCCGTCTTTGACTTCGCCTTAGTGCTGGTGTTGATGATACAACAGGTATTTGGTGTCCCTTTGATTGGAGGTCAGTTGTAATCATAAATATGATGAGTCACAATCAACTCAATGGCAACGGGTTTGGTTTTGGTTCAGGTAGCAGGGTGAGGTTTATTCATAGTAAGAAGAGTCATAAAGTGAAGACGTTTCCATCCCAAACCCCCTAAGTAGTGAGTCACACTGTGATTTTAAAATATGAAAAGGGAAACTGTCTGCTGAAATAATTTTAATGGGCTTTTACTCATAAAGCCTTAAATCTTTATTCATTAGCATAGCTTCTTGATTCCAGTTGATCACCTTTTCTTACATAAAGCGACCATATTAATTTTTAATCAAGTCATTTTCTTGCTTAAAAGCTCCATGACTGCCTGTTGCAACAAGAAAAAAGTGCAAAATATTCAGCTTGTCATAACAAAGGTAAAAAGGTATGATTTTACCTTTCTAGCCTCATGACACTAATGGGACTACCTTACCTGGATGTCCTAAAGTTCAGGATCCATGTTGGGACCTAGCCCTACCCCTCAAAAAAATAAAAACCCCACTGCCATCAAGTCAATTCCATCTCACAGCAACCCTATAGGACTGAGTAGAACTGCCCTATAAAGTTTCCAAGGCTGTAAATATTTACAGCAGACTGCCACATCTTTCTCCTACGGAGCAGCTGGTGGGTTTGAACCACCGACCTTTCGGATAGCAGCCAAGCACTTAACCACTGCACCACCAGGGATCCTTTGGGACCCAGACAGGTGCTGAGAATTTTCCAGTCCCAGTCATGAGAGCTTCTTCTGTCTTTTTATTCTTACACTTCCTAAATTCATAATGTGAAGTCAAGCAGCCCAACCTCTTTTGTACCCCTTGGGGACAGCTGACAAATTCTCACCTCCCTGCTGTGAGAAGGGGCTTAGAAACTCAGTTCCTGTATTTACTCATTCAGTAAACACGTGCCAAGTGCCTGCTATGCGCCAGATTCAAAGGCATCCCGAATCCCGCTATCTCTTGAGGAAGTTGGGGATGGGAAGGAGGTTCAGGAGACTTGGATATTCTCCTCATTGCCACCTCACCCAAACCAACCTCATTCATAATTTTGCCTAAGGCTTCTCTTAGCCTGGGGAATTCTCATCCCCCAATACAAATACAGCTCTATCTGGATTAGCACAGCTCTTCCTGATTTATCCACATCACTCCTTTTAGGACAAGCAACACCCTCACAATCAGGAGAAGCTGAGGGCTTGTTTACACAGCTGCCTGACAGGAAATACCTCCGTGGATGGCTTCTGCTTGTTTCTGCTTGATGGAAGAACAGAGATTATGAGTTTTTGAAGTCTGTCTTTTTTATCCCTAAGCTCCTTTTCTAAGACCTCTCTCTCATGAGTGGGGCCCCCTTCCCTCTGCTTCTACCTCCTTGCAGCCACCTAATGCCTTCCTATTCTATTCAGGTTTTCCTCCACTCACCTCAATTTAATTCAATTCAGCACTCATTTATTAAGTACTTATTACCTATCGAACCACTTGCTCATTGCCCCACCTTCAGAGATTTAGAATAAACTGACTGATCTATATGACAGAAATTTATTCACAGACCAGTTTTAGGTCAATCAAGGTTTCCTTTTTTCTCCATTTGTGTACTATTCTATGCATTTCGGCTATAAATGACTTGTGTAGAAATTTTTGTTCTTACTGTTTAGTGTGATTGTTTTTGTTAGGTGCCATCAAGTCGATTCTTGACTCATAGTGACCCCATGTGACAGAGTAGAACTGCCTCATAGGGTTTTCTAGGCTGTAATCTTTATGGGAGCAGATAGCCAGATCTTTTCTCCTGAGGAGCTGCTGGGTGAGTTTGAAACACTAAGCTTTCGGTTAGCAGCCAAACACTTAACCATTATGCCACCATAGCTCCATTAGTGTGATTAGGGGTGAAATTTCTCTTTTATCTATTACCAGATTTTCTACATTGAACATTTATTACTCTGCAATAAGAAAAAGAAATTGTTAGCAAGAAAAGGAAAACAAAAACCAGAAAATGCTTTTCTCCCTGAGGGTTCCCTGCTGCCTTGGGAGTCCCATAGGCCCTTTTTTCAGGGAGCTATTGGAGTGGAAGAGGCTACTATGTTTCTTTGTCAGTGCTTTCTTCCAGGACTCAAGTTTCCTGTCCTGCCATGTCCTTCCACTTCACGGACACTTCTCAAGAAGCACCCCCAGCCCCTAAGCCGCCCAGTTCTCTATGTGTCACATGCCCTTTGGCCATGAGCCATGGTGAATCGGCACTCACACTCTGACTCCTAGGAGATGGGTTATGTGGAATATGTCTGAATCAGGATGATGCCAGAGAATTGGGGCTACAGGGCATCTGTAGCTTTGCTGCAATACTACAGAGATATGTCTTTTATTATTTAATTATTTCTTCATCCACGCATTGGTACGTTTTTGTTCTGTCTTGGTTTTGCTCACCATGAAGTTCCCAACAAATCTGTGTGTGACTAGAATGCATCCCTTTAATCTCTTGGTCATAACTTGTGATAAAGGTAGCTCACTTAAGATCCCAAGTTGTGGAAATTTGGGCTTGACTCCAGGGACTTCAGGGAAAATATCTGAGCTTTCGGTGAAATAAAACCTTTTCTAAGTTAGAAAGGTTATCTGAAATAGATTCTGAGTGCTATTGATAAGTAGCCCTGAAATTGCATTTTATACCAGATTTAATACAAAATTACACAAAAACCCAAAAGTACATAAAAATCAATATTAATTTCTACAAGTGATTAAATTCCGTCTTCATTTGGAAAAAGTTCAGTCTCCTTTCATAAGTTTTCTAAAATGACTTACTTGACTCCATTCGAACCTTTGTCCACTGATAAAAGTCAAGTTTTGTTCTTAGTACCTGTCTGTCAGTTTGTTGTACTGTGGTGGCTTGGGTGTTGCTATGATTCTGGAAGTTATGCCACCTGTATTTCAAGTGCCAGCAGGGTAACCCACGGTGGATGGGTTTCAGCATAGTTTCCAGACACTAAGACAGACTAGGAAGAAAATCTGGCAATCTACTTACAAAAACTAGCCAATGAAAACTCTGTGTCTAACAGTAATCGCCACAACAATTGACTCAGACATACCAGCTATCACGAAGATGGCACAAAACCAGGCAGCAATTCGTTCTGTTATACATAGGGTCTGTATGAGTCAGAATCAACTCAATAGCACCTAACAACAACGACAACCTTTCAAGAAAGCTATTAAGCTTCTTCTTGTAGGTCAAGAACAATTTAAAATGTTGAGTTATGTAAGAAACTTACCATATCATTAAGTATTGAGCTACATAATTTTCTTTTTATTAACAATAGTCTTACTTTTTTTGCTATCATTAAAAAAAAGTATGCTTATCATTTCCAGTATTAGGTATGCCTGTCTAAATGATATGGCATTTATGCTTCTTAAAGCAGAGAGACCCTTGAAAAAACAAAGCACAGTACGGTTTACAGAGTCTCTAAAGTGAGTTTTAAAGAGATTAATTTTAATTAACTATACATGTGATCATGAGATATTAAAATTAATAGCGCAATTCCTAGCTAAAATTAATTGAAAATGATGCTTAATGCACAGGTTGCTTAGCAATTATATTTTTATGCTTTCACATTAATTTTCTAAAGCTGCTGTTCAGTTTATGCATGGTATCCAAAAACAGCTCACTATGATTCCAAGACAATGTTTTCTGAGCTTTGTAAGCAACACCTTGTTAAAAAAAACAACAAAAAAAGTTTTAAATCTCTGGTTCTTAACCAATTTATTTTATTTGTTATTTATTTACTAGACACAGGGTCTTTTGAGAATCTGGTGACAGCAATGGCCCCTTGTCCCAATAAAAGACACATACAATAATGTCCACAATTTGTTCCCATGCGTGTAGAGGATTAACTGATGGACTGATATCTTTCGTGCTTCCATGGACCACCCAATTATCCAAAGACCTAAGGTTAACAGCTCTTGTCCTAAGCCCAGGTCACTGTTTTATGTTAAGGTCAAGAGATATATCTATGTTTTTGCTTTGTAGGTACCTTTATTCTCCTGCCAAGTTTAACCCATTGATGGAATAACAGGGATAGTTTATAAACATTTGAAATTTATTAACCTGAATTTAGGCATCTGTTTCTGGGTGTGGAAAACACATAATTACACATTTTTACACTTTGTTCACAGTCAGCAGAATCACAGAGAAGACATAAGTAAATACCAAATTTTCACAATTTATTTCCTGAAAGTCCCCCAAAGAGCATGCTTCAATGTATTTAACAACCTGCTACAATAACAACAAATATCTTACTCACAAGTGCTGCCATCGATGCCACTCTGAGTGCAGCCATTACAAGATGCCGTCCAGGTCCTCAGGTGTCCATAGATTAAAGCCACTCTGCACAATCATACAAATAGACCTCTATTGCACATGCTATGGACTCCACAAAGCAAGATAATTCTAATTCTTCTTTATATAATTTAAACATATTATTGGAATTTTTAAGCTAGAGTGGGCTACCATTAGCTAAAGTAGGCTTCATTTCCACACTTGTCTGTCAGTTTGTCTTACTGTAGTGGCTTGTGTGTTGCTGTGATGCTGGAAGCTATACCACTGGTATTTCAAATACCACCAGGGTCACCCATGGTGGACAAGTTTCAGCAGAGCTTCCAGACTAAGACAGAATAGGAAGAAGCACACGGCAATCTAATTCTAAAAAAAATTAACCAATAAAAACCTTATGAATAGCAACAAAACATTGTCTGCTATAGTGTCAGAAGATGAACCTCTCAGGTTGGACGAAGCTCAAAATACAACTGGGGAAGAGCTGCCTCCTCAAAGTAGCATTGACCTAAATGACGTGGATGGAGTAAAGCTTTCAGATCTACATTTGCTGGTGTGGCAAAACTCAAAATGAGAAGAAACAGCTGCAAACATCCATCAACAATCAGAACGTGGAATATACAAAGTATGAATCAAGGAAAACTGGAAGTTGTCCAAAGTGAAATGGCATGCTTGAAGATTTATATCCTAGGCATTAATGAACTTAAATGAACTGGTATTGGCCATTTTGAATCCGACAATCATATGGTCTACTACGCTGGAAATGACAAATTGAAGAAGAACTTCATCACATTCATTGTCAAAAAGAACATTTCAAGATCTATCCTGAAGTACAAAGCTGTCAGTGATAGGATAATATCCATATGCCTACAAGGAAGACCACTTAATATGATCATTATTCAAAGTTATGCACCAATTACTAAGGTCAAAGATGAAGAAATTTAAGATTTTTATCAACTTCTGCAGTCTGAAATTGATCAAACATGCAATCAAGATGCACTGATAATTATGGGTGATTGGAATGAGAAACTTGGAAACAAAGAAGGACTGGTAGTTGGAAAATATAGACTTAGTGATAGAAACGACACCGGAGATCACATGATAGAATTTTGCAAGACCCATGACTTATTCATTACACATAATGAACGAGAAAAATAACTACTGAATGCCCCAAAAACAGCAGACAATATCAAAATATTTACAAAAACAGGACAGGGTTCCAGTAGCCATCCAAATTAAAACACCAGATGACTCTCCTGTGGAAGAAAATGCACTAGAAGTACCTGATAAAGAATTCAAATCTCTAATACTCGGAATTTTCCAAGAACTGAGGCAAAAAGCTGACAAACATGA
>NW_004443938.1:44023669-44087855 GCF_000243295.1 Trichechus manatus latirostris
GACAGGAAAGAAAGAAAAGACCAAAATGGATGTCAGAAGAGACTCTGAAACTTGCCCTTGAACATCGAGTAGCTAAAGTGAAAGGAAGAAATGATGAAGTAAAAGAGCTGAACAGAAGATTTCAAAGGGTGGCTCGAGAAGACAAAGTAAAGTATTATAATGAAATGTGCAAAGACCTGGAGCTAGAAAACCAAAAGGGAAAAACAGATTTGGCTGAAAGGACTGAAGAAAAATTTCAATCCTCAAGTTTCAGTACTGAAGGATTCTATAGGGACAATAGTAAATGATGCAGGAAGCATCAAAAGAAGATGGAAGGAACACACAGAGTCATTGTACCAAAATGAATTGGTCAACATTTATCCTTTTCAGGAGGTTGCATATGATCAAGAACCGATGGTACTGAGGGAAGAGGTCCAAGCTGCACTGAGAGCTTTGGTGAAAAACAAGGCTCCAGGAATTGATGGAATACCAATTCAGATGTTTCAACAAACAAATGCAGTGCTGGAAGTGCTCACTCATCTATACCAAGAAATTTGAAAAACAGCAACCTCACCAACCGACTAGAGGAAATTCATATTTGTGCCCATTCCAAAGAAAGGTGATTGAGCCGAATGCAAAAATTACAGAACAATATCATTAATATCACACACAAGTACAATTTTGCTGAAGATCATTCAAAAGTGGTTGCAGCAGTACATTAACAGGGAATTGCCAGAAATTCAAGTCAAATTCAAAAGAGGACGTGAAACTAGGGATATCATTGCTAATTCAGATGAATCTTGGCTGAAAAGAGAGAGTACCAGAAAGATGTTTACCTGTGTTTGGTTGACTATGCAAAGGCATTCGACTATGTGGATCATAACAAATTATGGATAACGTTGTGAAGAATGAGAATTCCAAAACACTTAATTGTGCTCATGACGAACCTCTACTTAGACCAAGAGACAGTCGTTCAAACAGAACAAGGGAATACTGAGTGGTTTAAAGTCAGGAAAGGTGTGCGTCAGTGTTGTATTCTTCACCCTAAAACACTACGTAGTCTAAATGTATTAGAAACCTCTTAACGCTTCTGGTATCATTTTTTGCTTCCAGACAGATTTCACTCAGGGATGACACACCTTGACTGGAAGCCTGACTATATCAGGAAAAGCCAACATCATCAGACAAACAAGGGGATGAAAATGTTCTTGGGATGGAAGCATAACTTGAAGCAACATAACCTCAAACTTTACCGTCATGGATGCCAGATGACTGGCTACAATGGTAGGAAACCTCACAAGAAGGCATTTGTGGAAAAAGTCTAAAAATGCATATAAACATAAATATGATCAGAATATCAAATTTCATCAGATCTAGTATTTCCTGCCTTTCAGAATTACCAAGGAATTTTTGTAGAACTAAAACTGTGATTGGGAGAATCTGTCTTGATTTTCCATAGTTCTTATTGTTACTTAATTGATTAATATCATTAATATTGGCCCCCCAAAGATGTCCATGCCCTAATCGCTGAATCCTGTGAATATGTTATGTTACATGGCAAGGGGGAATTAAGGTTGCTAATCAGCTGACCTTGAAATGAGGAGATTATTTTAGATTATCTTAGAGGGCTGAGTATAATCAGTAAGGCCCTTATAAGTGAAATAGGGAAGCCAGATAGTCAAAATCAAAGTCAGAGAAAGATTTGAAGATGCTGCTGGCTTTGAAGATGAAGGAAGGGGCCACAAACTAAGGAATTCTGGAAAAGCAAGGAAACAGATTTTTTCCTAGAGCCTCCAGAAAGAATACAGCCCTCCCAACAGTTCAACTTTAGCCTACTGAGAGTCTTTTTGGACTTCTGACCTCCAGAACTGTATAATAATAAATTTGTTTGGCATAAGCCACTATGTTTGTGGTAGTCTGTTACAACAGCAATAGAAAACTAATACAGTATTTACTGAACACATACTGTGTGACCATCTCTGCACTATAGATTGGGTACACATTAAAGAGTAAGTCACAGTGCCAACCCTCAATAAATTTTGGAAGATAAGATTATATTTAGAAAATATCTCTTCTGTACATCCTGTGGTGAGTGCTATGGGGAAACTTACACGATATTAAGAGTTCCTGACTTTTTAGTGGACTGCTGCATTAAGAGGACAAACTTGAGCATGTAAATGGAGAAAAACAGACTTAGAAACTTATGTGTAATATTCCAATCAGAAAGGCCATCATCTTACATTGATCAGTACTGGATTCAATACTGATATCCAGACTACTGATGTTCTTTCTTCTACACTCAGCCATCTGCTATAGAAGGTAACCATGTGAATTAATTTTTATAAGTCTTATTTTCTAACGCTGGGTTTGGATAGGTAGAGAGCATAAAAGGGAAAGGAGGCATAATAATGGATTTAGATGTCCATGTGTACTTGGTGCCATTAAGGGACAGGTACAAGTGGCAGACAATGAACGCTGATGGCACTGAATGTCAATGTCCCTCAACATGCAGTTTGCTTCAGGTTCATCTTACAGTGTTTGCTGGTGTTGTGAATTATCTGATAGTCTAGTTAAGGGTTGATTATAACTTCTATTCAGGATTTTATAGCTGAGTCATAACACTTCATATAACCCCTTCATGAGTATAAACATTTCCTCAGATGTGAGGTGTCTGGAAACTTATTCTGTACAAAGATGATCACAGGATTATCTAGCAAGGTACAAATTCCACATCTTTCATGGTAGGGCTGCAATTTTAAAAACAGTGTGTTACTCATTCAGATTCTGACGTAAGTACAGCAAAAACGAGGAAAACCCTCAGTTAGATGGATTGACACAATATCCACAACAATGGACTCAAACATATCAATGATCATGAAGATGGCACAGGACCAGGCAATGTTTTGTTATGTTATACATAATGTCACCGTGAGTCAGAGCTGACTCAACGGCTAATAACAACTGCAGTAACAACACATTAAGATTCTGACGTAAGTAAAAGGAAGTGCTATCCTCCCCCTCAAAGGGTCACAAATTATAGCAATTATCTTTACCTTCTGGCATAGAGACTTGAAGAATCATCAGATAGCTTTCACACAGGCATTTGAGCACAATGTACAGACTTGAAGACAGTGACAGCAGGCGCTGTCCCATTATTAATGTGAACAGGTGCTTTTTCGGGTGATGCTTTAACTTGACAATGACCAGCATTTTAGACAAAGAATTTTCTAGCTTAGGATTCAGTGCACTTGCATTTTAGAGCACTTGAAAAACACTGCCTATGCTAGCAAGATTGATTACTATATTTTCAGATAGGAAATGACTACATTATAATAGGTGATCCCCTAAGGATACACTTTCACGTGTGCAGGAAAAGATGGTGATTTTTCCCTCTGAATAGAAATCACTGTGAGATGCCAATTTCACTGACGGGAAATATATAAATATGGAATCAGTAATCAGAAATGTTACTTCCATTCACCCAGTTTATCCTCTACAACTGTAATTAGTATTCCTTATTCCTTCTTTAGACTAAAAATTCCACAGAGAAAATCCCATACACTAGATTGGAATCCTTAAAGACAATATTATACAGTGTTTAAACAAAGACAAACTGGGATTCAAATCTTAGCTCTGCCTCTGTTTGTAACCCTAGCAATTTAAACCTATTTTACTCATCTGTAAAGCATGGATATTAGAAAATATCACAGAGGTGTTTGGTGATAATTAAAGAGATGTAAAGTGCTTAATGTACCATGCTCATAAGTGTTAGCTACTATTTTTAATAACCAAAGAACAAACCTACTGACACGGAATTTTTTGAATAAATATGGGTTGAGTGAATAAATGAATTAAATGTTTATCTGATTTGTTTAAGTCCATAACACGTAGTAAGAATGGATATAGTGTCCTTCACTTAGTAGGATACAGCTAGCATTCTGTCAGCTACATACCAAACCATCCATTGTCATCAACTCAATTCCGAATCATAGTGACCCTATAGAACAGAGTAGAACTGCCCCATAGGGTTTCCAAGGCTGCAATCTTTATGGAAGCAGACTGCCACATATTTCTCCCATGGAGCAGCTGGTGGGTTTGAAAGCTGGATTCTCAGTTAGCATCTGAGCACTTTAACCACTGCATCACTAGGGCTATCAGCTGTTGCTATTAGGTGCCATCGAATTGGTTCTTACTCATAGCCACCCTATGTACAAAAGAATGAAACACTGCCCGGTCATGCACCATCCCCACAATCCTTGTTATGTTTGAGCCCATTGTTGCAGCCACTGTGTCAATCCATATCATGGAGGATCTTCCTATTTTTCGCTGATCTCTACCTTACCAAGCATGATGTTCTTCTCCAGGGACTGATCCATCCTGATAACATGTCCAAAGTACTTGAGATGAAGTCTCACCATCCTCGCTTCCAAGGAGCACTCTGGCTATATACTTCTTCCAAAACAGTTGTTCATTCTTCTGACAGTCCATGGTATATTCAATATTCTTCCCCAACACCATAATTCAAATGCATCAATTCTTCTTCAGTCTTCCTAATTTATTGTCTAGATTTCACAGCATATAAGGTGATTGAAAATATCATGGCTTGAGTCAGGAGCACCTTAGTCCTCAAAGTGATATCTTTGCTTTCCAACACTTTAAGTCTTTTGCAGCAGATTTGCTCAATGCAATATGACATTTGATTTCTTGACTGTTGCTTCTATGTGTGTTGATTGTGGATCCAAGTAAAATGAAACCCTTGACAACTTCAATCTTTTCTCCAATTATCATGATGTTGCTTATTGGTCCAATTCTGAGAATTTTTATTTTCTTTATGTTGAGGTGCAAGTCATACAGAAGGCTATGGACTTTGATCAGTAAGTGCTTCAAGTCCTCTTCGCTTTCAGCAAGCAAGTGGCGTCATCTGCATATCACTGGTTGTAAATGAGTTCCACCAATCCCAATGCAATGTTCTTCATATAGTCCAGCTTCTCTGATCATTTGCTCGCATACAGATTGAATAAATATGGTGAAAGGATACAATCTTTATGCACCCTTTTTGTGATTTTAAACCACGTTACATTCCCTTGTTCTGTTCAAAGGACTGCCTCTTGGTCTATGTGCATGTTCCTCATGAGCACAATTAAATATTCTAGAATTCCCATTCTTCACAATGTTATCTATAATTTGTTATGATCCACACAGTTGAATGTCTTTGCACAATCAATAAAACACAGGTAAACATCTTTCTGATATTCTCTACTTTCAGCCAAGATTCGTCTGACATCAGCAATGATATCCTTCATTCCACAGCCTCTTTTGAATCTGGCTTGAATTTCTGGCAGTGCCCTGTTGATGTACTGCTGCAACTGTTTTTGAATTATATTCAGCAAAATTTTACTTGTGTGTGACATTAATGATATTGTTCCATAATTTCTGCATTCGGCTGGATCACATTTCTTTGGAATGAGCACAAATATGCATATCTTCCAGTTGGTTGGCCAGGTAGCTGTCTTCCAAATTTCTTTGCATAGACAAGTGAGTGCTACCAATTTTGCATTCAGTTGTTGAAACACCCCAATTGGTATTCTGTCAGTTCCCGGAGCCGTGTTTTTTGGCAGTGTCTTTGGTGAAGTTGGAATTCTTTCTTCAATATCATTGATTCTTGATCATATGCTACCTCCTGAAATGGTTGAACATTGACAAATTCTTTTTGGTACAGTAATTCTGTGTATTCCTTCCATATTCTTTTGATGCTTACTGCATCATTCAATATTTTGCCTATAGAATCCTTCAAAATTGCAACTCGAGGCTTAAATTTTCTCTCCGGTTCTTTTAGCTTGAGAAATGCTAAGCATGGTCTTCCCTTTTGGCTTTCTAACTCCAGGTCTTTGCATATTTCATTATAATGCTTTACTTTGTCTTTTCCAGGTACCCTTTGAAATCTTCCGTTCAGCTCTTTTACTTCATCATTTCCCCTTTTGTTTTTGCTACTCTGTGTTCAAGAGTAAGTTTTCAAAGTCTCTTCTGATCTCTAGTTTGGTCTTTTCTTTCTTTCCTGTCTTTTTAATGACATTTTGCTTTCTTTACATATGATGTCCTTGATGTCATTCCACAACTTGTCTGGTCTTCCATCATTAGTGTTCAATGTGTTAAATCTACTCTTGAGATGGTCTCTAAACTGAGATGGAATATACTCAAGGTCGTATTTTGGCTCTCATGGACTTGTTTTAATTTTTTTCAGCTTTAGCTTGAACTTGCATAGGAGCACCTGATGATCTAGTCCACAGTCATCCCCATACCTTGTTCTGACTGATGATCTTGAGCTTCTCCATCGTCTCTTTCCATAGATGTAGTCGATTTTGTTCCTGTGTTTTCCATACAGCAAGGTTCATGTGTATAGTCGCCTTTTACGTTGTTGAAAAAAGGCATTTACAATGAACAAGTCATTGGTCTTGCAAAATTCTATCATGCGATCTCCAGCATCATTTCTATCACCAAGGCCATATTTTCCAACTAAAGATCCTTCTGTCTTAGGCTGGGTTCTCTAGAGAAACAACCAATAAAGTGTATAAATACATACAAAGAGAGAGATTTATATCAAGGAAATGGCTCAGGCGGTTGTAGAGACTGGAATCTCCCAAGTCCATGGTCTTCTCCTGATTTACGTAGCCGCAGGGGCTGGTGAACCCAAGGTCGGCAGGTCAGAGAGCAGGGCTGTTGCTCACAGGCTGCGACGATCAATGAACCGTTAGATCTACAGACAAGACTGCAGGTAGGCTGCTAGCTCAAGTTCCAAGAACCAGAGGTCAGATGAACAGGAGCCGGCTGCAAGATCCAGAGTGAATAAAAGCCCATGAGCCTTGCCAGAATGTCCACTTATATTTGATGCAGGCCACACGCCCAAGGAAACTTCCTTCCAACTGATTGGCTACTCACAGAAGATCCCGTCATGGAGGTGATCACATTATCATACAGCTGCCAAACCACTGTGTCAACCCAGCCGAGTTGACACACAATCTTAAGCATCACACCTTCTTTGTTTCCAACTTCAGTATTCCAGTCACCAGTAATTATCAGTGCATCCTGATGGCATGTTTGAGCAATTTCAGACTGTAGAAGTTGGTAAAAATCTTCAATTTCTTCCTCTTTGGCCTTAGTGGTTGATGTGTAAAATTTGAATAGTAGTAGTATTAACTGGTCTTCCTTGTAGGAGTACAGATATTATCTGATCACTGACAGAGCTGTACTTCAGGACAGATCTTGAAATGTTCTTTCTGACAATGAATGTGACACAGGTCCTCTTCAATTTGTCATTCTCACCATAGTAGACCATATGATTTTCTGATTCAAAATAGCCAATACCAGTCCATTTCAGTGCTAATGCCTAGGTTATCGATCTTCAAGTGCTCCATTTCATTTCTGAAAACTTTCAATTTTCCTTGATTCATACTTTGTCTATTCCACATTCTGATTATTAATGGTTATTTGCAACTATTTCTTCTCATTTTTAGTTATGCCACATCAGCAAATGAAGGTTCCAAAAGTTTTACTCTATCCATGTCATTAAGATTGACTCTACTTTGAGGAGGCAGCTCTTCCTCAGTTGTCCTTTGAGTGCCTTCCAACCTGAGGGGCTCATCTTACTGCACTATATCAGATGATGTTCTGTTGTAATTCATAAGGTTTTCACTGGCCAATTTTTTCACAAGTAGATAGCCACATTCTTCTTCTTCCTAGTCTGTCTTAGTCTGAAAGCTCTGCTGAAACCTCTCCACTGTGGCTGACCCTGCAGGTATTTGAAATACCAGTGGCATAGCTTCCAGCATCACAGCAACAAGCAAGCAACCACAGACTGACAAAATGACAGATGTGTGGTGTCTCTACCAGCTAGGCACTTACTAATGGAATAGTGTCAGTGGTGGTGGGATCGGGAGGATCTGAGCCATAAAATGCCATATTTCTTCTGGTGACAGGACGCACTGGAAAGTTGGTGGGTCAGGATCTGGGCTGGACTTGTCAGTCTTGGTGCAGTGTTCTTCCTTTTTCTAATGTACCTATCCATATGAGGATAGAACCCACAACCTTGGCCTTATTTCTGTTCACCCTGGAGCATGACAAATGCTGCTAATCAACTGCCTGCTGATCACTTGGCTCTGTCTTTGGGAACCAGGGAAATCAATTGAGAAAAACAGCAGCTGGGAAGGAGCCTGACACTTTGCTACTGTCAGGCCTTGGTCCATTCCTTGCAGCTCAAAGACAAAGGTGATTGATGTTGCCAAGTGTTTAGGCAAATAGCATAAATCTTTTAAATGAAAAGAGTTGATTGATAAAGGACATGTTGTTCCTTTCACACTGAGAATTCATGCCACCCATCTGCTGTTAACAGATGTGTCTGCTGCTAACATGGCCTGATCATCCACATTTCACTGAAACTGAGTCCACCTTTCTCAAACAACCATGGTAATGGTGCAACATGAGAAGACTGCACAGGGAGTAGGGGAACCTGAGCTATAATTGGGGATCTGCCACACACTGAAAATATGGCTTTGGGCAAGGAGGAAGAAACTGACATTATTAAATGTCTTCTAGGTACCAGTCTCTGTATAAGAGACTATAAATGCATATAACCTCTTTAAACCTTAACAACAACTCTATAAGGTAAGTATTATGATCCCTATGATACAGATGCAGTTCGATCTTAAGGAGATTGTGTAACTTGCCCAAGATCATAGAGCTAATAAATAGCAAAGTTGAGAAGCTAACTTAGTTTTTTTTTTTTTTTTGTGAGTTAGAATTTTGTTCTACATTTTTCTCCAGCTCTGTCTGGGACCCTCTGTTGTGATCGCTGTCAGAGCAGTGAGTGGTGGTAGCCGGGCACCATCTAGTTGTACTGGACTTAGTCTGGTGGAGGCCGTGGTAGTTGTGGTCCATTAGTCCTTTGGACTAATCTTTTCCTTGTATCTTGTTTTCTTCATTCTCTCTTGCTCCTGAAGGGGTGAGACCAGTGGAGTATCTTAGATGGCTGCTCACAGGCTTTTAAGACCCGGATGCTACTCACCAAGGTAGAATGTAGAACACTGTCTTTATAAACTGTGTTATGCCAATTAAGCTAGATGTTCTCCAAGACCATGGTCCCCATAACCCTCTGCCCAGCAAGTCAGTCCCTCAGGGAGTTTGGATGTGTCTATGGAGCTTCCATGACCTTTTCTTGTACAAGTTGTGTGGGCTTCTTCAGTATTGTGTACTGTCTTATCCTTGATATTATTACAATGTGTGCTAGAGGAAGAGGAAAGAGAAGGTAGTGCCTTAGAGAGCAACAGAATGAGACAGAAAAGATTTTTCCAGAGAAGGAAAAGGATGGAGTTCTCTGTGCAGGAACCTAAGCATAGCTCCAAGGCAGAGCCCCAGGAGATGTCAGGACCACAGAGAGACTGGGTCCCAACCACAGCCTTCCCAGAATTAGAAAAGATTCCTGCCTCCTACGTGTAATGTGGAAGCAGAAAGCACATGGGCTTGAAGAATGAGGATAACATAAATGACCATGATGGACTAGAGATGAAAAAAATCTTTCCTCAATTTGTCAGTATCATGTACACTTCCTGGATTCTTACGCAACTGTAATGACTAAGATTGAATTTCTCACCTGACTGTATAGAAGCTTAGAGCAGATTTTGCTGATTTAAAATAATAAATAAATGTGATATTTCCTGCCACATGAGTTTTAAACTTTATCACACCTGCTCTGCAATATTGGATGTGACTCAAACATGCGTCAAGTGCATATGGAGGCTTTATTCATACATATCTTCCTTTTGTTTATAATCTTTCATAATGCCCTTTCTCAAGATGTAATTTAAAACGAATTAAGTATCAGCTGCGCAAAATTCTATATGAAGTTGTTCTGAGCTCCCACTAGATTTTCTAACTGAGCCAAGTTGGTTTAACAGTATAATTGTTAGTAGCCGCTTATAAAACAATCATGTAGGAAATGATTAAGATGCACTGGACCAGCAGTTCATAATCAAAAACCAAACCTATTGACATCAAGTTGATTGCTACTCACAGCCACCCACCCTATAGTTAGCTAGGTTCAAATACACGCTTCAGTATCTTGGTTACTTTGGGGAAGAGGCAGAGTGATTGGATCAAGGAGGAGCACACGGGAGTGTCAATGGTTGTGGTCATGTTCTAAAGTCTAGATCTTAAGTGGGTGATGGGAGCACAAGGCTTTGCTTTATTATGCATGTCTCCTAACTTACATATGCATAACAAATGCTCTTTTGGATGTAGCAAATATTATATTAAAATACTTTATGAATACTAGAAAGCTCTAGTAAGATACAGGTTATAGTCTTAATACATAAACCCAACAGGTTTGCTTTCCTGTTCTACAAGAAGATTGTTTCACAACCTCTTATCACTCCTCAAACTTGCCACCGCCATCACATATGCAGACATGTGTTGTCGTTGTTGTTGTTGTTAGGTGCCATCAAGTCGGTTTTGACTCATAGCAACCCTATGTACCACAGAATGAAACATTGCTTGGTCCTGTGCCATCCTCAAAATCGTTGTTATGCTTGAGCCCATTGCTGCAGTTACCGTTTCAATCCATCTCGTTGAGGGTCTTCCTCTTTTCTGCTGACCCTCTATTTTACCAAGCATGATGTCCTTCTCCAGGGACTGATCCCTCCTGACAACATGTCCAAAGTATGTAAGATGTAGTCTTGCCATCTTGCTTCTAAGGAGCATTCTGGTTGAACTTCTTCCAAGACAGATTTGTTCGTTCTTTCTTCAGTCCATGGTATATTCAATATTCTTTGCCAACACCACAATTCAAAGACGTCAGTTCTTCTTCAGTCTTCCTTATTCATTGTCCAGCTTTCACATGGATATGATGCGATTGAAAATACCATGGCTTGGGTCAGGCACACCTTAGTCTTCAAGGTGACATCTTTGCTTTTCAACACTTTAGAGAGATCTTTTGCAGCAGATTTGCCCAATGCAATGCGTCCTTTCATTTCTTGACTTCTGCTTCTGTGGGAGTTGATTGTGCATCCAAGTAAAATGAAATCCTTGACAACTTCAATCTTTTCTCTCTTTATAATGATGTTGCTTATTGGTTCAGTTGTGAGGATTTTTGTTTTCTTTATGTTGAAGTGTAACCATACTGAAGGCTGTGGTCTTTGATCTTCATCAGTAAGTGCTTCAAGTCCTCTTCACTTTCAGCAGGCAAGGTTGTGTCATCTGCATAACACAGGCTGTTAATGAGTCTTCCTCCAATCCTGATGCCCCATTCTTCTTCATATAGTCCGACTTCTCAGATTATTTGCTCAGCATACAGACTGAATAGGTATGGTGAAAGGATACAACCCTGACGCACACCTTTCCTGACTTTAAACCATGCAGTATCCCCTGGTTCTGTCCGAACAACTGACTCTTGATCTATGTACAGGTTCCTCATGAACACAATTAAGTATTCTGGAATTCCCATTCTTCACAATGTTATCCATAAATCTGTTATGATCCACACAGTTGAATGCCTTTGCATAGTTGATCAAACACAGGTAAACATCTTTCTGGTATTCTCTGCTTTCAGCCAGGATCCATCTAACATCAGCAATGATATCCTTGGTTCCATGTCCTCTTTTGAATCCAACCTGAATTTGTGGCAGTGCCCTGTCAATATACTGCTGCAGCAGCTTTTGAATGATCTTCAGCAAAATTTTACTTGCGTGGGATATTAATGATATTGTTCGATTATTTCTGTATTCGGTTGGATCACCTTGCTTGGGAATAGGCATAAATATGAATCTCTTCCAGTCAATTGGCCAGGCAGCTGTCTTCCAAATTTCTTGTCATAGACAAGTGAGCACTTCCAGCGCTGCATCCATTTGTTGAAACATCTTAATTGATGTTCCGTCAATTCCCGGAGCCTTGTTTTTCGCCAATGCCTTCAGTGCAGCTTGGACTTCTTCCTTCAGTACCATTGGTTCCTGATCATATGCTACCTCTTGAAATGGTTGAATGTGGACCAATTCTTTTTGGTATAATGACTCTGTTATTCCATCTTCTTTTGATGCTTCCTGTGTCGTTTAATATTTTCCCCATAGAATCCTTCACTATTGCAACTCGAGGCTTGAATTTTTCCTTCAGTTCTTTCAGCTTGAGAAATGCCACGGGCGTTCTTCCCGTTTGGTTTTCTATCTCTAGCTCTTTGCACATGTCATTATAATACTTTACTTTGTCTTTTTGAGCCGCCCTTTGAAATCTTCTGGTCAGTTCTTTTACTTCATCGTTTCTTCCTTTTGCTTTAGCTGCTTGATGTTCAAGAGCAAGATTCTCTTCTGACATCCATTTTGGTCTTTTCTTTCTTTCCTGTCTTTTTAATGACCTCTTGCTTTCTTCATATATGATGTCCTTGATGTCATTCCGCACCTCGTCTTGTCTTTGGTCATTAGTGTTCAATGCATCGAATCTATTCTTGAGATGGTCTCTAAATTCAAGTGGGATATACTCAAAGTCCTATTTTGGCTCCCGTGGACTTGTTTTAATGTTTTTCAGTTTCAACTTGAACTTGTACATGAGCAATTGATGGTCTGTTCCACAGTCGGCCCCTGGCCTTGTTCTGACTGATGAAACTGAGCTTTTCCATTGTTTCTTTCCACAGATATAGTTGATTTGATTTCTGTGCATTCCGTCTGGCAAGGTCCATGTGTATAGTCCCCGTTTACTTTGGTGAAAAACAGTATTTGCAATGAAGAAGTCATTGGTCTTGCAAAATTCTATCATGCGATCTCCGGCATCATTTCATTCACCAAGGCCATATTTTCCAACTACCGATCCCTCTTTGTTTTCAACTTTTGCATCCCAATCACCAGTAATTATCAGTGTATCCTGATTGCATGTTTGATCAGTTTCAGACTGCAGAAGCTGGTAAAAATCTTCAATTTCTTCGTCTTTGGCCTTAGTGGTTGGTGCGTAAATCAATAGTAGTATTAACTGGTCTTCCTTGTTGGCATATGGATATTAACCTATCACTGACAGCGTTGTACTTCAGGACAGATCTTGAAATGTTCTTTTTGATGGTGAATGCAATGCCATTCCTCTTCAAGTTGTCATTCCTGGCATAGTAGAACATATGATTGTCATATTCAAAATGGCCAATACCAGTCCATTTCAGCTCACTAATGCCTAGGATATCAATGTTTATGTGTTCCATTTAATTTTTTATGATTTCCAATTTTCTTAGATTCATACTTCCTATATTCCACATTCCGATTTTTAACGGATGTTTGCAGCTGTTTCTTCTCATTTTGAGTCATGCCACATCAGCAAATGAAAGTCCCAAAAACTTAACTCCATCTACATCATTAAGGTCAACTTTACTTTGGGGAAGCGGCTCTTTCCCAGTCGTCTTTTGAGTGCCTTCTAACCTGGGGGGCTCATTTTCCAGCACTATATCAGACATAAGGTTTTCGCTGGCTAATTCTTTTTGGAAGTAGACTGCCAGGTCCTTCTTCCTAGCATATCTGAGTCTGGAAGCTCAGCTGAAACTTGTCCGCCATGGGTGACCCTGCTGGTATCTGAATACTGGTGGCATAACTTCCTACATCACAGCAACACACAAGCCCCCACACATATACGCACACTCAACTGTGGCCACATATCAGATTTTATTGAGGAAATAAGCACAATGATTATTTTCCAACCATTAAATCTGCCAAGCTGCTAACATCTGACCTTGACTTTCTTCCCTGCAATGGAAAAATTGTCCTAGTTTCTATCTAAAGCCAGTCCCTCCACATGTCTGAATCCTGTCCCTTCAAGCACACAAAGATGTTTCCCCTGTATCAGCATGCAACAGTACTCTAGTATCTCTCCTCCCCTAAAACAGCCACAAACACTCTCTGTGACTTATGTCCTCCTCAGCTAGTTATCTCTTCTCTTCACAGTAAAACTTTCTAATAAACTATCCATTCTTGCAGCCTACATTTTCTCATCTCCTAGTTTCTGATCCTACTTGGCACCATTCAAAACACCCTTGTCAAGATAACAAATGTCCCCCATATTGTCACATCCAATAGTCACTTTTCTGCTTGCTTCTTTCTTGATCTTTCAGCCTGTTACTGAATACAGTTGAGCCTTCTCTTTCAGAAACATCCCCCTTCCATGGTTTTCCAATCACTTTAACTAGTGTGCTTCAGTCCCCTTTTCTGACACCTTCTCTGGCTAATCACTAAATGGTGGACTGCCTGAGACTCTTCCTGGGCTGCCTTTCTTTGCTCTGTAAAAATTCCCTAAATGATCTCCTCCCATCTCATAGATTTACTGATTACTCCCAAATGTATCTGACCTCTCCCTTTTGCTCCAAACTCATATATACAGATGCCTTCCTGATATCTCCATTGAAGTACATAATATAGCTCTCAAACTTAAAGTATCTAAAATTATAAATACTGCTTTAACTCCAGAACCATTTCTTACCCAGTACTTTCCTTCTCAGTAAGTGGCACCAGCCTCTGCAAACTTATTACTCAAAGACCAAGGAGTCATACTTAATTCCTATCTTTCCTTCCCCTCTCATGTACAAATTCTCAAGACCTGTCAACTCTACCTCCTGAAAAATACTGCAGTTTTATTAATTCTACTCCGTTTATCCATAACCATCTTAATCCAATCATCATATTTTGTTTTGACTACTGAAATAGCTTCCTAACTGGTCTCTTACTTCCACTTTCACATTCCCACAAATCATCCTCCACATGACAGCAGAGATACCCTTAAACATAAGTCAGATCACATCATTTCCATCACCAGCAAGTCCTACTGATCTCAAATTACAACATTATACCCATAAAATAAGATTGTTTATTACAAAATTCAAGAAAATTTATTTTAAACATCTTAGAATTGAAGGAAGAATTCATAATAGTACTTGGATAAAAATAAATATACACAATTTATTAGCTTTCAATATGCAGCAACATTAACCATCTAGAAATTAATATGGTAAAAATAAAGATCCATTTATAATAGTAACAACAAACCATGAAAAAACTAGAAATAATTTAGGCTAGAAATCTGAGATCTTATAACCATACAGTTTTTGAGTATCCACTATTCCCTTATGCAAGAAATCTCTACTCTCTCTCTTATTTTAGACCACCTCAAAACAACCTTTTATATTTTGATTTCCCTCTGACACTCTCAATCTTGGCAAATCTTTCATCTTCCCTTTATACTTTTAAACCCTAAACCTATTTACATTTCACTTAGATTTTTCTACATTATATTTACTTACTCTGGATCCTAAATGATTTTCCATGTTTTATCTTAAAGATTCCCTAAGGTTGACAATATATAGATGCTATGAACATACCATTCTAGCAAACTGGTTCAGTATTTGAATGACTGGAACAAATGGAAAATATTTTCAAGGTTTAGAGATTATAAATGGTTGAACAGGCTTGCTCAAGGCATTCTGTGATCCTAGTGGCAGCATGGTCAACTGAGGGAGGTAAGCTGAGACTGTGCAGGGTAGAAGCTGAGAGGAATGAACCTGCTTTTGGGCTGATCCTGTGTGTAACTCTCTCGTAGACACCCTGTAGGACACAGTAGAACTGCCCTATAGAGTTTCCAAGGTTGTAAGTCTTTATGGAAGCAGAGGTCACTATGAGCTGCAATCAACTCGACAGCAATGGGTTTGGTTTTGGTTTGTGTGTAAGTGGCAGACAGTAAAACCTCCAAGTCCAAGACAGCTTGGCAAACTCAGTTCTATCCTGGGCTAATGTGAAGGTCTACTCTTTCGGGGGGGTATTGTGACAGTATTTCCCAGGCATTGATGACACTTAAGTGGGTGGCATTTTGATCCCAGTGGGGGTAGGGAAAGAGGAAGTTTGGGATGGAAGCAGGACTCAGTGCTTTCAGGTAGGGGACAGAGTTCAGCCCACCAGGAAATAGGGGTTGGCAAGGGCAAGGCCATTGTTTAGCTGCAGTCAGAAGTCAGGGTCCAGGGTACATAGCTCCAGGCCCAGGAGGTCCTGTAATATAAGTCACAGTTGGGGTACTAGTCCCAACACACAATAGAACCTAACAGTAGCAATTATGAAAAAGGTACCCATAAAGCAGCCGATGGAATTTACTTCCATGACCTTACACCAGATCTGCAATACACAGCAGCAGGTTAATTTTAAACCTCAGTTTCTGTGGAAAATTCATAAAGTGGGTGGAAGACAGGCAGGGACAGATAAAGGATGGACCCTAACTGGAGAGTTGCAGCCTCCTGGGCCAGTCCATATTTAACCTCATTTCCAGGGATAAATAATGCTAGTAAAAAGAGCCATTAGACTTGGGCATCAAAAAGGTATCAAAATAGAAACTGGGTAAATAGTCGACTTGGCATAAGGCCTAGTACAGGCTTGTTAAGCTGACAGCTGGCGTTTACAATATGTATGGGACAGATATTGATATCAATATTTATAATAACCACCATATCAAGGATTATGTATTGGACGTTATGTGAAATGTTAAGTACCCTTAACATTTTGTCTTTTTAATACTTAAAAGAATTTATAAGATATCGTTGAAATTTACTTTGAGCTTTTAAAACTTAGATCTATATTCATTAAACAAATAATTCTGTTATAATTCATCTGATACTTTCTCTATTCATGGAAAACATTTATTTAGCATGATATATTTCTTCCCAGTTAATGCGCCTCACAAACTGTGAGATGATTTACTTCCTTTCCTGTACCATTTTCTCGTTTCCTCAATCGAATTTGCAACCCCTGAAACATGAAGTTTATATAGATGGACAGTGTCTTAGGCTGAATTCTTTAGAGAAGCAAAACCAGTAAAGCATATAAATATATATAGAGAGAGATTTATATCAAGGAAATGGCTCACGTGGTCGTAGAGGCTGGAAAGTCCCAAGTTTGTGGGTTAGTCTGGAGGCTTCTCCTGACGCACGTAGCGGCAGGAGGTGGCAAACCCAAGATCAGCAGGTCAGACAGCAGGCCTCTGACTCACAAGCTGTAGAGACCGACAAATCCCAAGATCAGCAGGCAAGGTAAGCTGCTAGCTCAAGTCTTAAGAACCATAGGTCAGACGAACAGAAGCCAGCTGCAGGATCCAGAGCAAGAAATAGCCTACAAGTTTTGTCAGAAAGTCCACCTATATTGGACGCAGGTCACATTCCCAAAGAAACTCCCTTTCAACTGATTGGCTGCTCATAAACATCTCATCATAGAAATGATTACATTATATCAGATCTCATTGTGGAGGGAATTTCATCCTTACACAGCTGCCAAACTACACCGTAACTGCCAGACCACTGAGCATCATGGCCCAGCCTTGTTGACACACACCATTAACCATCACAGACAGATTTAAGTCAGGTGGGGGAGATATGAACAGAGTCAAATAGTCCAGATGAGAGGCTACCACAATCATCCAGCTAAGAGATACTAAATGCTGAAACTAGGACCTAGATGGCAGAAGTGGAGAGGAGGGGACAGATCAGATACATATCCATCCTTCATTCATTCTTCAAATGTTTATTGAGCTCAGGGACTGTGCTAGGCTCTAAGTTTATGGACCAAGTCCTTGTCCACATGACAGCCGCAGTGATGTAGGGTAGACACACAGGAAGCAAACTCGAAGAGTTGGTGACTGATGGATATAGTAACTGAGCAAGTGGAAGTAGTACAGATTGACCTCCAGAATTCTGGACTGACAACCAGATAGAAGTGATACACTCTCTGATACTAGGAATACTGGGGAAGGAGATGGAGGATGGCGAGTTCAGTAATGGACACATGGAACTTAAGGTGTTTACACTATGACTTTGAAAGAATTACCTCAAGACTGAACAATGCCAAAAGTACAAAGAAATACATAAATCCTATGTGAACAGCAATGAGATTTCTGCGAAACTAAAACCTGCTAGGTATAGTTCATGCTGTCTGAATAGATACAATTCTCCAGGACTGAATTGCACCTGCTGTATTTCATTTAATGCTACACTGATATTTAACATGGTAAGTAAAAGACATTTAATTAACAAATCGCAAGATTATAATCAAAAACAAAGCAGAAGACCCTCTGACTCCTTGGCAAGTTTGCACTGTAGCCTCATAGTGAGAAACACAAGGAAAGGATTAGTTCCTGTGTGTAGGCTGGCCCAGAGTATTAGGCGATTGCCTCTGGGTAAATTCTGTGCAAGAATCAACATTTTTCTGATTTAAAATTTTTTTTTCTCCAAAATGTCATTTTTGTTATCTTAGTTCCAGCTATTTTTAAGGATGCCTTTCAGATCGTTTGAGTTTAGGAATTTACTCGATGTATTTAACAGATTGTTTTCCTCTGAGCCTAATTTCCTGATAAGCAGAATTTTAACCTACTTTCTTCAAGAAAAGGGAAATAATTTTAAGGGGAAAGAAATCACACAGTAAATTGGTACAAAGAGTCTAGAGAATGCTTTGTAACTTGGAAAAGGCAAAGCACAAAGCTAAGATAAAATTTTACATACTGATGGTAAAGAAGCTGGTTCCAAAAATAATTATACTTCAGTGTTATATAAATTGATATAACCATATAAAATATAGAATGTCTAGCATATTCTCACATACATTTTTTAACAGCAAAACCAATCACAATTAACATACTCATCATACTCATGGTTTTAGCCAAACTGTAGTGACAATATGTTAAAAAAAAAAAAAAAAAAAAACACTGAATTTAAAGGCCTGGTTTCTTGTCTGAAAATAAGAGAGAGAACCTAGTTATCTCAAAGATAACTTCTAACCAAAAAAAGTCTATTTTTCTAAATCAATATTTTGGGATTCAATTAATCTTTCTTAACTATCATCCTAATATGTAATAACAGTTGACCCACCGCAAATGTTAAAAAATATTTTAAAAGCTTATTTATACTTAAACTGTTCTATTTCCTTATCATGCAAGATTGCTATGTTCATAAAAATGTCCCAAAATGTTACATGACCGATTGTATTTATTAATTCATCTCATAGGCACCACTATACTTTAGTTATTCATTTATTCCTTCATTGATTTAAAAATTCATTAAGCATATGCTGCAGATCTAGCACATAAAAGGCACTAACACAAGGCAAACAGAACTCGGTTTCTTCTCTTTTACCTTACAGTTTGGTTGTGGAGCAAACTCTTATGTGGTTCTTGCTATGCGCAGCGCTAGTCTAAGCGCTCTCCGTACATTAACTCATTTAGTCCCCACTTTACCCTATGAGGTGAGTACTGTGGTGATCCCATTTCATAGGTAGAGAAAACGAAGCACAGAGAGGTCGAGTAACTTGTCTAAGGTTACATAGCTAGTAAGCGGCAGTAGCAGAGACATGAAAGAAGGACGATTTATAATGCAAAATATTACCTTCTGTGTATATAGTTCACGGAAACACAAATGAAAAGATAGAGTAGGGATAGTTGAATCAGATGATTAGTCGGGGATTTGTCTCCAACAGCATCTCAAAAGGAAACAGAGAATATGAATGGGTGTAGAATAAATAAGGGCCAGGGGACCAAAAATCCCACTGTAGGAGCCTTAGATAGCCTGGCTTTTATAAGGGTGGAAAGAGGCGTCCATTCACCTATTGCTCTTTCACCTGCCTATATTTTAGATACAGCTAACATTCACCTATCAAAAGAACAAGATCATAGCAGACAACACTCCTTGCTGTTTTGATTTTGTATAAAATGCTCCATTGTAGCTGCTTGTAAAACAGATTTATTTTATATGTCAAAGGCTGTTCACATGATAGTCATTGTTTGCTTTCTGTCTATTATTCCATGAACATTTTCTATCATAAACTTCTAAATGTCAGGAAAAAAAACCAGTAGCTTGAGTTCACCTCTGGTTATTCCATTTTCTTTGCTTGCCAACAAATCACTACCGCACTGCCACCTGGTGGGTCTTAGCAGCGGTCTTCATAATTGATAGAAATTGTAATTGAAGAATCTCCCATTTATAATTTTTCAAACATTGGGTGTTATATTGGTTGCCTGAAATTCACAACTCATTTTAACATACAAATAATATTATGAGTAGTTGGTAGATTTTCAGCTTGTTCACAAAATCCATTCATCCCACAATGTACTTTGAATTAACATTTTCTATGTTAACGGAGAAGTCCTGGTGATATAGTGGTTAAAAGCTTGGCTGCTAACTAGATGGTTGGCAGTTCAAATCCACTAGCTGCTCCTTGGAAACCCCATGGGGCGGTTCTACTCTGTCCTATAGCGTCACTATGAGTCAGAATCCACTCAATGGCAACGGGTTTGTTTGTTTCTTTTTGGTTATGTTAATGGAAGGGTGCCATGTCAAGGGATCTGCAAATACGTAGGCTCTGAAACAGGAGCATGCTTGGGGTGTTCAAAGAACATCAAGGAAGCTGGCTTGTCTGGAGCCCAGGAAGCCAGGGGGAGAAGCCCAAGACATGAAGTCAGAAATACCTGTGGCCATAGCATGTAGGGCATTGAAGGCCCTGATAAAGGCTTTACGGTTTATTCAGAGTGAGATGGGAGCCATAGGAGGGCTCTGTGCAAAGGAGGGACGTAATTTAACTTGTTTTAGAAGGATCACTTTGGCTTCTATATGCAAAACAGATTGTAGTAGAATGTGGAATCAGGAGATGGCTTAGGAAGCTATTACAATAATTCAGGTGGACCATGATGGTAGGTGGAATTGGTGAAAAGGGAAACAAGTCTGGATGATTTTCAATATTAATTCCTCCCATATTAATAACTTCTAATGTCCTTGTCTACTAATTCTGTTGTCTATGTCATTTCTGATTTAGTTTCAAATGATTGGTTTTTTTTTTTGGCTGTTTTTGTGTCTTTCCACACCTACTAATTTTTTATTAGATGTCAGACATTTTGAATTTTAGCTTGTTGAGTGCTACATATTTTAGGTTTTTTTTTTTAATCTATAAATATTCCTAAACTTTGTTCTGGGATATAGTTAACTTAATTGGAAAGTGTGTCATCCTTTTGAATTTTGCATTTAGGCTTTGTTAGATAGGAACAGAAGGAACCCTGGTGGTGCAGTGGTTAAGCACTTGGCTGCTAACCGAAAGGTCAGCAGTTCGAACCCACCAGCTGCACAGAGGGTGAAAGGTGTGGCAGTCTGCTTCCATAAAGATTGCAGCCTTGGAAACCCTATGAGGCAGTTTTACTCTGTCCTACAGGGTCACTATGAGTCGGAATCAGCGCAGCGGCAATGTGTTTTAGGTAGGAACAGAACAGTAACTAGGATAGGCCTCTTTTTTGTTCCACTACTGAGGCAAACGCTAGTGTTAGAGATTAGTGGAGACACAGAAGTGGGATGAACTGTCTGGGAATGTCAGGAAAGTCTTACAGAGAAGCTGATATTATATCTGGACCTAAAGGACAAGCTGTTTCGTAGATGGTACAGGACCAGGAAGTGTTTTGTTCTGTTGTACATAGGGTCGTTATGAGTTGGAGCCAACTCAACGGCACCTAACAACAACAACTGAGGGAAAATTCTTCCGAGTACTGTACTCAGTGTCCACTGAATTATGAGGCTATCCACTCGGTTCTGTGTGAGCTCCAATGATTGTTCCCTCTGATCTTTGGGTTCACTCCTCCCCAGCCTTGGGTAGTTTCCTCACAGGCATGCACTGACCAGTACTTAGCCAAACACTCAAGGAAGACCCTCTGCAGAATTCCAGGCTTCTCTCCCTGTGCCTCTCTGTCTCTTTCTCTTTCTCTCTGCCCTGTGACCTCTAGCTACCTTGGCTTCCCTGGACAATCAGCTTTGTCTCCTTATTTCAAGGAGACTCTTGTCAACCTGCAGCCTGGATTCTCTCTCCAGGCAGTAAGTTAGAGCAATTATAGGGCATATCTTGTTTACATCTCATGTCTTAGAGATCATTGTCTTTTGTTGCCTGATGGACAATATTTGAGATTTTTTTTTTTTTCCCAGTTTTTTTGGTTGCTTCAAGTGAGAAAGTAAACTCTGTCCTTGTTACTCCATCTTGGACAGAAGTACATTTCAGAATAGCCATTCCATGCATTTCCTCCATCTACAAAACAGCTTGTCCTTTAGGTCCAGATATAATGTTAGCTTCTTTGTAAGACTTTCCTGACATTCCCAGACACTTCCTCCCCACCTCTGTGCTTCCACTTGTCTCTAACACTAGGGTTGAAAAGGAATAAGGTAGAGGGGAAAACCGCACAAATTACCAGGGCTTGTGGTCTAGAAGGGGGCTCAGGACCCAACCCCTATGCAAGTCAATATAAATCCTGAAAAAGTATTTTTAGCTGGTCCTCCCTTGTTGTAGGACCCCATGATATTGTTTACCAGGGCCCAGACCCGAAATTCCTTTCAGCAGCATATGCGTGTGTGTGCGTGTGTGTGTGTGTGTGTGTGTGTGTCTGTATTGATATATAAATATGTATAGACCTTATTTTAGCATATATCACAGTGTATTCAAATTGTTTGATTACATGTTTATTTCCTCAACTAGGGCCATTGTTGTTGTTCTCAGGTTCTCATTGAGTTGATTCTGATCCATAGTGACCCCATGTGACAGAATAGAACTGCCCACGGGGTTTTCTTGGCTGTAATCTTTATGGAAGAGGATCACCAGGTCTTTCTCCCACAGGGCTGCTGGGTGGGTTTGAACCATCAGCCTACTACGGTAGAGACTGTCATATACTTTATTGCACCACCAGTACCAAACACATAGCACATCTTGAACAAATACTTTATAAATGTTCCATGAGCTCTTTCTGATTCTTCTTGAGAAGTTTCTTGTGGATCAGCCACCAACTCAATGTAAGTCTGAGAGTCAAGTCAGCCTTCCCATCAATATTTCAGGATTCTAGGAAAGTGCTGGGCTCTGCCACTGTCTTCCTTCCCCCACTCTCTTATTATCTAGTTGCTCATGGTTGCTAGGGGGAAAGACAACCCATAGCAACTGCAAGAACAGTAAGGCAGACAGATAGCTGGTGGTGGCTGTGAAGGAAGTACAAATCATGTCGCTTAGGATTTCTCATTAGTCTCTCTGCACTGAATTCCGAAAATACCATAGACCAGAAGCCAGAAAAGCAGAGGGTGCAGTCTGGTCTGCCACCTGCTGGCTGTGCAAACCAGGACCATTACCTAACCTCCTAAAGTCATTTTCTCATTTATGAAATGAGAATGATAATAATATAGGTCTTAAATCCCTTATCTGCAATTGCAAAATCCTAAAAGCTGTGAAAATCAAAGACTTTTTTCATTACTCATTTGGCATGAAAATCTGACCTCTGGAGCGAACCAATGTGAAGGTCTTTAAAATGTTTATATATTCCATTAAAATTATGGGGTACTCTCTCAGACCCTGCTGGGTATATTATGTGATGTATGGTAAGGGCACTAAATTTTCTTCAAAACACTGAAAAATTATGAATTCCAAAATCTGGCCCCAGTGTACATACCTTAATATAGCATACACCTGTCCCCAAGCATTTATAAAAGGGACAGTGGATCTTTTCCTACCTTATGAAGTTGTTGTGAAGTTTAATGACATCATGTATGAAAGCTGTTATCACAGTGCCTGGCATGTATTAAGTACTCAGTGAATGTTAGTTATTATTATTTTTTATTACAGCACACTTGGCCCAGCTATGTGCTCAAGCTTTTCTTTTTTCTTTCTCTCTCTTTCCTTCCTTTTCACACTTTCTTCTCCTCCTTTCCTCTTCTCCTAATATCCCATATTTTTCATCTCTTTATGAATGTTATGGAGATATGAATGTTCTTCCCAGAAAAAAAGCTCCATAGCAAATTTACACAAACTTTCCCATGTACTTTCAATGAGGTCACAAATGGCCCAAAGCTAGCAGAGGAACCATGAGGTTAAAAGCTCTTGTAGGAGGCTGACTAATTTCTACTCCCTCTCAAAGATGTCATGTCTTAATCCCCAGAATCTGAATGTATTACCTTACATGGTAAAAAGGACTTTGTAGATGTGACTAAATTAAGGATTTTGAGTTGCGGAGATTATACTGGATTATATGGGTGAGCCCAATGTAAGCACAAAGGTGCTAATAAAAGGGAGACAGGAGGATCAAAGTCAGTAGAAAGAGATGTGGCAATGGAAGCAAGAGGTTGGGGGAGATGAAAAGAAAGGGCCATGAGCCAAGGAATGCAGGTGGCCAATAGAAGTTAAAAAAAGCAGGGAAATAGATTCTTCTCTGAAACCTCCAGAAGAAACACAGCCCTGCTGACACCTTAATTTTGGACTTCTGACCTCCAAAACTCATATAGTACATAATTTAATATAGCAAATATAAATGTGTGTTCTTTTAAGTCATTAAGTTTGTCATAATTTTATACAACAGCAATGTTGTTATTGTTGTTAGGTGCCGTTGAGTTGGTTCTGACTCATAGCGACCCTATGTACAACAGAAGGAAACACTGCTCCGTCCTGCGCCATCCTCACAATCATTATGCTTGAGCCCATTGTTGCAGCCACTGTGTCAATCCATCTCGTTGAGGGTCTTCCTCTTTTTCCCTGGCCCGCTACTTTACCAAGCATGATATCTTTCTCCAGGGACTGATCTCTCCTGATAACATGTCCGAAGTATGTGAGACGTAGTCTCGCCATCCTTGCTTCTAAGGAGCATTCTGGTTGTACTTCTTCCAAGACAGATTTGTTTGTTCTTCTGGCAGTCCATGGTATATTCAATATTCTTCACCAACACCACAATTCAAAGGTGTCAATTCTTCTCCAGTCTTCCTTATTCATTGTCCAGCTTTCACACGCGTATGAGGCAATTAAAAACACCATGGCTGGGGTCAGGCACATCTTAGTCTTCAAGGTGACATCTTTGCTTTTGAATACTTCAAAGAGGTCTTTGGCAGCAGATTTGCCCAATGCAATGTGTCGTTTGATTTCTTGACTGCTGTTTCCGTGGTTGTTGATTGTGGATCAGAGTACAACGAAATCCTTGACAACTTCAGTCTTTTCTCTGTTTATCATGATGTTGCTTATTGGTCCAGTTGTGAGGACTTTTGTTTTCTTTATGCTTAGGCGTAATCCATATTGAAGACTGTAGTCTTTGATCTTCATCGACAACAGCAACTGGAAACTAATATACCCCTAGCATCCTACTTTGGGAAGCTCGTGTTTGTGGAATTAAGTAATATATATGTGCAGTGGTTAAGAGCTACTGTTACTAACCAAAAGGTCAGCAGTTTGAATCCACCAGCCCCTCCTTGGGAACCCTATGGGGCAGTTCTACTGTGTCCTATAGGGTCGCTATGAGTCGGAATCGACTCGATGGCAACGGGTAGTTTTAGTAGTAGTATATGTCAGAAAAATAACATTCACATGATATATAACTAATAATAATTTAAAATTATTTTAAAACTTATTTCATACAGAAAAGTACTCTGCCCAGTTTTAATCTACACAGTTCAAAAATGTTTGAGGAAACTTGAAATATCATCAAAATAAAGCAAAAGAATACACAAGTAAGTAACTCTCCTGAATGACTTAGGCAGGTGAATGAACCAAACAACTTCTTAAGGTTCTATTTTTCTATGGTTCTGTTCTGTTTTTGCTAGGATTCTGTTCTTGGCAACAACTTAAATTCATATAATGCATATAGCTTATAAAGTGCTTTTACGTATGCTATCTCAATAAATCCTCATAAACCTCCTGAAAGTTAGGAAAGACAGATATTAGCTTAATTTTACAGATAAAAAATTTTAATTTCAGAAAGGCCAAATGACCTTTGTCCAAGGTCATATAACTGGATCTCCAAATATCTAAATCCAGTGATTATGTCAATGTGTCTCACTGGCTTTTATGAAAATTATTCTCGCATATACCTCACATACCTCTTCCAAGTTTTCATTGACTCTCTAAAACCATAGCATATATATACATATTCTTCTGACATACTATAAGATGGCTGTGACTTCTTTTCTGCCTTCCCACATTTTCTATTGACTTTTCATCTTAGCACACTCAGGTTACACAACATGCCAGCTGTGAAAATCAAGAACAAAAATCCTATACTATTTCTTAATGCTTGTTAACTTGAAAGCACGGTATATTACACAATTTTAGTAGGGGTTTTGTGGTCTCTCCATATATTGGGATTCAAGTAAGCCATAATGCAATGGAAATATTCATTTATATTTAATGAATATGTGATAATCAATATTTTTTGATGTGCTACTACCCAAAAAGCAGTGATCGTTCCTAGAACTGTAGTGATTTTTTTTGTAACATATAGATCTACCTGTAGAAAGCTCAAAAGAAGTAAAATATCAGGTCAAAGTTTCATGCAGAGGACACTAAGTCCATTTCAGTTGTGATGTTTTTACAATTCCCCTATTGAGGGAGAGTTACTCCAGAGAGATCCAGTGATTCTCCCAGAGCTAGATATTTACCTGTGAAGAATGTCTAGCTGTCATTGTGTTAATTATTGGATTTAAATTTAATATCGAAATAGGCTTCTTCATATGGCTAAATCCCACCTGATCTGCTAAAGTCACGAGCTGGCCCTCTTGGCAATAAGGAAGAGGAGTTATGCACGGGCAAGTATGACTAATACCAAATAACACTTTCAGACTGCATCTGTTTAAGGGTGAATTGTTTGTTAATTTTTGGGAGAAGCAGCCAAGTGATAGCACTAACTTGGATATTAACAACAGCAATAAATAAACAAAATAATCTTCAAATTCTTTAGAATTTTTTTTTAAACTCACTTCTAAGCTACTTGGATTAATGCCAGTGTTATTTTCCAAGTAGAGAGCAAGTGTGACGGTGAGAATATATGGCTTCGATTTTGTAGATAAAAGTAACACCCATAATTCCTATGTTTTTAAGTGAGTCATCATAAGCTAATATAGGTGTATATTTGAAATTTATAAAGGATGTTAATAAATACTATCTTACTCAAAGATATCTGCTTTCTGTGGGTTCTTTATTTCAGCTACAAATGTTGTTATTATTGAATAGACAATAACATAGTATAACAATCGGGGCTCTAGAGAAAAATAAAATATGAAAATTCCTGTTCTTCATCTTTAACCAACACCATTACTAAGTACTTCCACAGCTCACATACTGTTATATCCTTCCCACCATCCCTCTGACCAAAACATAGTTCTAAAAAAACAAACAAACTAGAAATTCTGGTTATATGCATCAGATTAAACACACATTTATTGCTGCTCCTTTGTAATACTCAAACATGAAAATAAATATATAAAATGGCATAAATTAATAAGAACAAAGAGAATGGGATAGCAGATAACAGATGAGAGATGTCTACAAAACTTTGGAATAAAGAAGGCAGATGGATGAATAGTAATTGATGTAGCAGATCAAAGAAAACAGAACTATGAGTCTGCATGAGAGAAAGCTGAATCTCAGAAAGACTCAAAACTCAGGGACATTACGTACCTCTGAAATCAGGACTTCAGGGCAAAGCTGCAAACTGGAGGACAAGTTGAAAGTTTATGTGATGATTGTCTCCCCAGGAACTTGGTCCTCCTCTAACTCCATGGCTGAGGAGATTTATCTCTGCAGAGATTTACAGCTAAAAATGGTTGGGTGGGGTTGTGGTGGTGAAATACAATATTGAAAAGAAGGGAAATAAATAGAGTCAACCAATTGAATGGTGAGACTTTCAAGCCCTTTTCACATTACCTCCTAAATTTCTTACAGCTGGGCTTTTGTTTTTCAGGCAGGAGACAGAAGGATTCCATAAAGTTCTCAATCCAGGGAGATTTTGCCCCACATTTGGCAATGCATCAAGACATTATTGGTGCTCACAACCAGGGGGGTGGGGAGAACAGGGGAGGAAAGTGCTACTGGCATCTAGTGGGTAGAGCCCAGGTATGCTGCTAAAAGTTCGAAAATGCATAGACCAACCCAACAACAAAAAATTATCCAGCACAAGATGTCAATAATGCTGAAGTTAAGAAACCCTGCACAAAACTAAAGCAATGGTCTTCTAAATGTGGTACCCAACCATCAGCATCAGTATCACCTGGGAATTTGTTAGAAATACACGTTCTCCCAGGTCCCACCCCAGACCTGTGGAATTAGAAATTCTGGGAGTGGAGCTTTAACAGGCCTTCTATTTGACTCTGAGCAAAGCTACAGTTTGAGAACCACAGCTGAACCACTGCCCTAAGGAAACTGCAATCCAAGAAAGTCCTAGAGATACTGAGAGCTAGTGTAGTGATCATCCAGTGTAAAAGCCCATTCCAGCCTCAACATTCTACATCACATGCTAAACTCCACCCCAACCCCATGAAATTACCATCTGCTTTTTAGTACCTTACTCTTAGAAAGCAAACAAAAGAAAGAGGTACTTAAAAATATATATGTGTGTGTGTGTGCGCGCGCACGCGCGTGTATGTATGTCCCCGGGTGGTGCAAATGGTTAACGCTCTCAGCTGTTGACCAAAAGGTTAGAGGTTAGAGTCCACCCAGAAAGGCCTGGTGATCTACTTCCAAAAAATCAGCCATTGAAAACCCTGTGTAGCACAGTTCAACTCTGACACACATGGGGTCGCCATGAGTCAGAATGGACTCAATGGCAAATGATTTGGAGATATATATATATATATATATATATGCCGTATAGTTAATATTTTTAACAAAATAAGGTGCTTCTCTAAAACAAGGCACAGAACCAGAAAAGGGGGCTGAGAATCAGGGCCTAAATTGCAACAATGGTAAGAACACTGACTTCCAGAGTGAATGGGGTAAAATTACTTCATAGCTTCTAAGAACTGGATTGGTCCCAGAGACACAGGTGATTAAAGTAAGAAGTCTCTGGCTCTGTCCAAGGGTAGCTGCAAAGGTTAGGGACCAAGAAGGACAAGGATAGAGCACTGTGTAACTGTACGTTGAACAATGTGACTCTGGAATCAATGCACTGCCTTCTTTTCATCTTCCACTGTTTTATCAGAATGAGTTCAATGGAAGTTGTCTTCACCTGCTTTTGGATAAAAATGTTAGCTGTTCCATGACTTTTCTGCTCCTCTTAAGTAACAAAGACTTCTACGATCATTTGAAGTCACAAAATGCACCCTCAATTTATACATTAAATTGTCCAGTCAAATATATTAGTCAACACTTCCATATTTATTTATTTGTGGTAAGATTTCTTCTCCCTCTCTTTCAGCAACAACCCACAGAGGCAAGGGCCTATTCATTAGGAAGTAGTGCTCTGTTAGCTTTGGCTTCTTCTCTCTTTGTTGCTCTGGCTTCTCCCATCTTTGCTAACTGTGGTTTTAGCCCCTCAGGCCTGGAAGGGATGCTCAGGTCTTGATGGATGTTTCAAGCCAGCTCCTTGTCTCATTGGGTACTTCCTTGGATTCAGCAGAGGTACCTCTCCTGATGGGGCAATGTAGTCTATTCCTCTAGTTGCCACTCAGCCCTCAGTTCCTAGTTCTCTGGTGGTCCAATCAAATAGAAACCCTTTCTGTTGGAAGTTCCTCTTGGACAGGACCTGAAATTGCATCTGCTCCAGTCATCTTTCTTTGTTCTTCTTTCCTTTTCCCTCCCTCCCTCTATTGCTCTCTCCCTCCCTCCCTCCCTTTCTCTCTCTTCCTCGTTCTCTCTCTCTCTCTCACACACACACACACACACACATGTGCGCGCGCACACACACACACACACAGCTATCATCTGGCTACAGGAAACCCCCTATATATCCTTTGCCCTGATAAACTCAGGGACACAGATTATCTCAGTGCAGCCCCTACCATTCTACTGCATGGGCCTCTTGCACTTTTTCAGTCTTGAGTCAGGCACCAAACCAAGATCTCTGAGTGGTCCCCTATCTCACTAAACTTGAGGTTAGAAGTCAACTCCCCCTCCACCCTCTTTTTTTTGGGCAGAGATTAGGGGATTCACAGAAAAATAACTCTCTTTAAAAACTTCTCATAGATGTCTCTTCCCCTCCTTGTTCTCACCCCTCTTACATTTGAAGTTGTTGAAGAGCTTAAAAAATGTGGAATCAGTTCTCAAACATTCTCTTGGAAAGTTCTGCACGTGAGGACTTGTCTCGCACTCATTTTGGTCTCTGACATCTATTGTATTGATGCCTCAGTTGAAAATGAAGTAGAATTAATCCTATTCTTAATGTCGGATACAATTATATACGGGAGAAAGTGGGACGCTCAAGTAGGGAAATGCATGGTAAGCTGCAGACCCAGGGAAGCCAACCTCCCCCCGAAAAAAAAGACTCCCTCCTCCCCCCAACTCTAACTCATAACCACAGTCTGACTCATAACCAACCACATTTTCCTTGGCTAAAGGCTGACTAGTTTAATAAAAACTGAGTCATGCTGCTCTGACCAGGATCACAACAGAGGGTTCTGGACAGAGCTGGAGAAGGATGTAGAACATAATTCTAACTCAAAAAAAAAGACCAGATTTACTGGCCTAAAGGAGACTGGAGAAACCCTGAGAGTATGGCCCCCAGACACCCTTTTAGCTCCGTGGTGAAGTTACCTCCGATGTTCACTGTTCAGCCTGGGAGTGGACAGCCCCGTAAAACCAAGTGGGACTAATGAGGTACAGTAGTCCAGTGACAAGGGCCAGAAGGCAGAAGGGGACAAGGAAGCTGGTGACAGGGAACCCAAGGTTGAGTAAGGATATTGTTGATGTGTTGTGAGATTGTTAACCATTGTCATAGGGCATCATGTGTAGTAACTGTTAAATGAGAAACTATTTTGTTCTGTAAGCCTTCTACTTAAGTGAGAATAGCAGCACAATTGGAAGAGCGTAGTCAATGTCACTGAACTGTGCATGTAGAAATTTTTGAAATGGTGTATCTTTGGCTATGTGTATTTTCACCAAAAAACAAGGTTGAAAAGTTGGAGGGTTGACATGTTGTGGGGTTGTTAACTAATGTCATAAAACAATATGTGTACTACTGTTTCATGAGAAACTATTTGTTCTGTAAGCCTTCACCTGAAGTACAATTAAAAAAAAAAAAAAACCCAGTCATGGTCAGGGGGAAGAAAAGGACCTAGGGCTGGATGTCCCATAAATTGGGTCAGCCAACCAATCTGTGACCGAACTCAAATCTTAGGATAAGCAACTGTATTTGGCAAAGTATTTCCATTTATGTATATTTGATCCCTCTTAATGGGATATTTCCAGACCAGAACCAAGGAAATTAATCAGGAAAGAGACTAAAGAAAGCAGTGGTTCAGCATATGTCTTCACTTTTATTTTTAACCTCTCAGGTGTTCCCATTGTTCTAAGACTTAGTTGATTTAAAAAGTGTAAGATGACAAGCATCGGGAAGACGCCCTCTCACTTTTTTTGGGAAGGCTCAGAATAGTACTGTGGGAGCAGCTGCAGCAGTGTCCAGGGAAGGATGGTGGGTTGGTGGGGTCTGTGCTGGCTTTTGGCCTTTTATCAGGCACTTAACTTCCCCAGCCCCAAATTTCCTCATCTCTAATAAAATGCCACTTTAAAAAAGAAAAGAACTTCTAAATTCCTTTCCAGTTCTGATATATTGTGATTCCAGCCATATATTTAAAAAAAAAAAAAAAAACACTAGTTTGGTAGCTAGCTATTAATAAAATCTATATTGACAGTAGAAAAGACTCAATTATAATAAAAGATTCAATTATAATAAAAGATTCAATACAAATAATTCTGACATCATTTCTCAAAGTATGGAAAATGAAAGAATGGGTATGAGATCAATTCTGTTTGCTTACCTTATTGGTTTACCTTTTTATATATAGTTCCTACCCCTACATGATTTGGGGGAGGGGTTGAGATAGTGCACAGAATGTATGGCTGTTTGTCGGGGCTCCCTGGCTTAGCTTCCACTCTTTGCCCACTCTCCCCAGCACTGCTTAGTCTTGGGGTCATATATTCAAGGTATGCTTCTCTAGTACCCTGACAATCTTGCCCCTCCCAGTCCCCATGGGAAGAATATTAGCTATTATTTTAGTTTATTTTTTTAAAGATCTAAGCCTGCTAAAACAAGATGTTGCTGGAAGACCCAGCCGACATACTGGGAGACCTACTTATTCAATGCAGTGGAAAATTAGTGGCTGCGTTAATAAATATACATTTGCAATCAGTCTTGAGCTCATTATTTTTGCAGTATAATTCAGATCCTTAAGCTACTGAGATACGCAATATACAATTGTAGGGCTTGGGAATTTACAGGTGTTAAATTATCTGAACTCATTTACTGTAATTCCGAATTCAACAGAAGTGCATTATAGCTGGGAAAAATTATAGCACTAAAATAGAATATATAAATTACAATGTTCAAAGAAATTGTGTTCCCCAGCTCATAACAGAACTGTATCTATGCACAATGTATTAAATTTTTGTTATAATGTTGTATGTTGTGCCTTGCTTGTTAAACAAAAAATAAATTAAATATTTTCATGAACCAAAAACTATTTTTAGAAGATAGAGATAATTAACTTCGGAAAGCAAATGATTCCTTTGGATAGATAATGATGAAATAAAATATATGAAGTATCTCTAATAATAAAAATTCTACCCATGAATGATACTAAAATTCACTACATATGAAATGAGATCTTTTCACGAGGCAATATAACTTTTACTAAGATTACATTTGCATTTCAGATATTACAATATTCATAAAGATACGGAGGCAATTATGGTGATGATGTTTTATGTTCTTTGAAGGAATTGAAACGCATTAAAAATGATTCTATGACCCAAATGGTTAGGCATGCCAGAAAATTCTGAGAGAATATCATTACCCAATATACAAATGGAGAAA
Organism: Trichechus manatus latirostris; assembly: GCF_000243295.1. Lineage (NCBI taxonomy): Eukaryota > Metazoa > Chordata > Mammalia > Sirenia > Trichechidae > Trichechus > Trichechus manatus. The sequence continues at coordinate 44,056,460 of NW_004443938.1, forward strand.
CCATGGCACACTAGTCTTGGCTAATTTTTCAGTGTGTCTGCAGCCCATTTAGGGCTTGGCTTTAGGAGGGGAAGTTATACTCAGAAACGAGTATTATTTTAATTGAATAACAGGATTACCTGCAATTTTGTAAACTGGAGAAAAGTTTTCTCCTTCATATGATATTATTAGGTAATTGCTTTCTGAATTGGAAGGAGAAAACTGCGAAGGCTGAAGTATACAACCAAAAAAGAGTTAGGTACGGAGCTCTCATCTCCCAATGGCACAGGAGCTTACGAGAGGGCAATCAAGGACAATGGTTAACAAATGAAATGGCAGTGGAAAAAAGTCTGGATTTTGACGCTCTACCCAGCACAATAATTAGCACCCCAAATCCCTCAAGTCTTCTTCCTTGGTATGGCAGAGTGCCAGGAAGCTCATACTTCTTGTAGACTTTTAGGTTTCTTGCTGCTCTTTTTCAGTTCTACTGACTGGTGGCTGTGTAAGCTACTGATTAGCTACATCAGAGGAGCACGCCTGTGCCTCGGAGTCTGATGTTCTACACTGTAGCTTTTGATGTCAGTGATTGTAAAAGAACTAACATTGACTTTGTGGCTCTGATATTTAAACAATAATAAAATAATAATAAAGTCAATAATGATAGCTACAGTTGAGACTTTTTGTGTGCCAGGAACAGTGCTAAGTACAACACTACCTCATCTGATTAGCACAACAACCCTATGAATTAGGGAATATTATTGTCCCCATTTTACAGGTGAAAATTTTAAAACTTGCTGAAAGTCACACAACAAGCCAGAGATGGGTTACAAACTCAGATTTAGATAGTAGCACTTAATCTCATACCCTTACATTCTAGTTTCCCACATCATAAGAAGTCTTATTTTCTGACTGTTTACAACATGCCTGGCATGACACCAAGTACCCTACGTACATCTTCCCAGCCTTCAATGACCCTCCTTCAATGAATATGGAGACCTTCTTCCTGCCAGGGTCAAAATTATAATAAGACTACTGTGTTGTTGTTGTTGTTAGGTGTTGTCCAGTCGGTTCCAACTCATAGCAACTCTGTGGACAACAGAACGAAACGCTGCCCAGTCCTGTGCCATCCTCACAATCCTTGTTATGCTTGAGCCCATTGTTGCAGCCACTGTGTCAATCCATCTCATTGAAGTTCTTCCTCTTTTTTGCTGACTTTCTACTTTACCAAGCATGATGTCCTTCTCCAGGGACCGATCCCTCCTGATCACCACAGGTTACTATTGTAGTTAAGAACACAAGCCTTAACAACAGAGGTCAGAGTATAAGTCTTGATTTTACCACTCACTAACTTAGTGATACTATTTAAACTCTCTAAGCTTCTGTTTCTTTGTTATTGTATCTGCTTTACGAAATTATTGAGATTAAGAATGATAACATATAAAGAACAGTGTGTACCCATATTATTTTCTCAATAAATGTTGGCTATTCTAATACATATATTGCTATTTTTCACCCAAAAGGATGGCCTCATAACCCTGTCTCACAAGTACAGTGAGACATCTTTACCTAGAGCTGGGTCAAGATGGAAATTACGAATCAGTATCTAGGAAGCATTTTCAGCCCCTTGACTTGTTTTTATGTCAGGGTGACTTTACTTGCCCTTGATGTGAGGCAGAGTTTATTATTCCTTTGTTTCAAAGTCTTAACCTAGTTATCTAAGTCCTACCCAATAGCCTCAAAATTTGGTTCACTCATATCTTTTACAAGGTCCCTTATGATGCCATAAAAACTGGGGTCTTGGAATCTTTCCAGGTTGGCCAACGCTCCCGGGGTTTGTTTACAGATGAGGTTTCTTCTCTAGGATCTTTCTTCAAAAATAAATAAATAAATAAAAATTAGAATTAATCCTTGAATTTTTCAGATCAAGGAAGTTGAGAAGATTGAGATGGAATGAGGCCTCTTGATCCTCCTCAGAATTTATAGGTATATAAAAATTTTTCACTGTTCTAGTCCCTGGGTGGTACAAACACTTAATGAGCTCTGCTGCTAACCAAAAGGTTTGACATTTGAGTCTACCCAGAGGCTCTTCAAAAGAAAGGCCTGGAAATCTACTTCTGAAAAATCAACTATTAAAACTCTACGGAATGTAGAAATTTTTGAAATGGTGTATCTTTGGCTAGGTGTATTTTCACCAAAAAAAAAGGTTGAGAAGTTAGAGGGTTAATATGTTAACCAATGTCATAAAATAGCATGTGTACTACTGTTTCATGAGAAACTATTTGTTCTGTAAGCCTTCACCTGAAGTACAATAAAATATTTAAAAAAAATAAAAATTAAAAAAAAAAAAACTCTATGGAGCACAGTTCTACTCTGACACACATGGGGTCTCCATGAGTCAGAGTTGACTTAATGGCAACTGGTCTCTGGTTTAAATTTTTTCTGAGCTTTTATTTTAACTTCCTGAAGAGAGAAACTCTCCCTAATCCCTTAGGAATTGGTTGGTCACACACTCCAGTTCTTGGTTTGATCAAGACTAACATGAAGCTAAACCAAACAAACCCAAACAAACAAAGTAAAATCCAAACCAAAGTTTATTTGGGAAGAGAGGCCAAATGTGGAGCATAATATGAGAGAAGTCACCCAGGAGTTTATCATATGCAATCTCATCAAAATCTTTATCTTCTGTAAAAACTTAAATTTAAAATACAAGCAGTCCCTGGATGACAAACAAGATTCGTTCTCACTGTGTCTTTAAGTCTAATCTGTAGGTAAGTCAGTACAGGTGCATGAGATTCCTATTTAGCCTTACTTGGGTGCAAGAAAAAGCTCAAAGCCTTTTCAGTGATTTAAAAGCTGCAAGTGCAATAAGTGAAGGTGATTGTGATGAAGAATTTGTTGCAAGGAGGGGTTGGTTCAATGGTTTCAAAGTGAGGGCAAATTTACATTATATTAACGGGCAAGTACAAGTTGTCCTTAAGTCAGACGTGCGTTCCTAACCGGGAGACTGCCTGTATTTGATGGTAGGCCCTGGGACAGCCCATGAGATGGAAATCTGGGTCATGGTCAACCATATATATCTATGTTAAAAGACATTGATTGTGAAAGCACTGGTCTCTATTGACAATGGGAAAAGTAACTTTTTAAAAATCTTTACTTCTGTAAAACAACTGTTTCAAATTTGAAAGATGCTAAGCCCTTTAAGGCTAGTACCTCTCTACTCACATAGAAAAGCTGATTAGCATGATTAATAGAGTACTGGCCTACTACATTTTATAACCAAACCATTTGAAACTTATTCTAACTTATAGACAAAATCGTTACCAGCCAGTCAACATAAATTAATTCCATGATAAAATTCTGTAAAATGAACTGAGGATTATAGTATTCAATTTTCAAAAAGTGAATTCTCTACTTCCCCCAAAGTATATAACCCTGAGTTTATGAAACAATCCACCAAAATATTAAGCCCGTTTTCGTTTTATTACATGGTAAACCCGGGTTTTCTAAATTAATATCCTAATTCCTCACTAATGATAACAACAAGGAACTTTGGGATGAAACTGATCCAGTGGATGTAATGATGAGAGAAAGAACTTGGGTTCTTCTCATCAAACAACCAACTCTGAATCCTGCCTTACCCTTGGACATCCTATAATGTGAGTCAATACATTCCTTGTCATGTAAGATCACTTCAAGTTGGGTTTTATGCTAATTGAAGCTGAAAATTTTTCAGCTGATACAAACATTTTAACTGATAATATTTTAACTGATAATGATCAGAAAGGATTTATGACAAAATTAAATATTCCTAGAGAGTAAAAAACATTAAGGGAGGAAAATCTAGTAATAAGAGATGAAATACCTGCAAAAATTCTAGGTGAAGGATTAGACTGGAGTTGCTGGATATTGAAGGGAAAAGTGACTCTGGAAGTGAAGGACGTGAGGACTTTCAGGGTACTCAATCATGTACAGATTTCTACACAACCAAAAAGCATGGGGTTATATAGTTTTGAAACCCTTGTAAAAGTCATACTGCAAATAAATAAATCATTAGAAAAATAAAACAAATCCTTGGAATTAGAAAAGTTAATAAATGTGTAATGGTAATGATTACTATGTTCTTCTGTTGGATGCCATGCAAAAATAAAAAAGGAATAATATTTTACCTTGGTCCCAAACCAAAAACCAAACCCACTGTAATTGAATCGATTCCAACTCATAAAGACTCTTTAGGACAGAGTAGAACTCCTCCATAGGGTTTCCAAGGCTTTAATCTTTATGCAAGCAGACCGCCACATCTTTCTTCCAGGAAGCAGCTGGTGGGTTTGAACGCTGACCTTGCATTAGCAGTCAAGCACTTTAACCACTGTGCCATACTTAATCATTAATCCTTTCTGAAGAGTCTAAAGAGCTTCACAAATAAGATAAACATTAATAACTAGTGGCTGAGTAGGATTCTTTTTTAAAAAATACACGGCAAGTTCTGTTTAGGCAAAGATTTTATTAGATAGATACAGCGTATTCAAAACCCTCTGATTTTCAGAGTTCCGTAAAATACTTAAAGCCTTTTCCAAGTTTAGTATACATCACATGACATCTTCAGACTAATCCAAACTGATACTCAATATATACGTGTGTATATATATATATACATATATATATACACACATACACACACTCTTAAGTAAGCAGTTTCCTAAAAGATTTATGAAACTGCAATTTAAAAATAAATAGCTTACTCTTGCTTACTTGCTCTTCAAATTCATATTGCTCAGTCCCTACTGCCATTCCTAAAGAAATACCCGGGGAGTGACACGTGTTCTTCACAAAATACGGACCATCACTTACATACAGGTAACCCAAGAGATGTCTAGTCTCTTCTCGTCAGTCATGTTTTAGACCTAAGTAACGTCAACTGTAGTGTGCTTGCTTGGAGACTTTATTATTGTTGGCCTTGCACCACTGTGTATATAACAAATAATGATACGTAGAGTAGTGTACAGGTGATATGATGAATCAGCTTAAGGAGAGTGATGTAACTGTCGGAACTAATTTAAATGCTAGCCGTACTTTATAGGCAATTAGTCTAAATCCACTGCTCTGTGACTCAATAACAATATACTTACTTTGCCATTTTTTAAAGGACAAGCTTATACACGGTGCAATAAACACTCCATATATATTTGAATAACCAATGAAGATGTTGGTTTTCTTGATTCTATTTTCTACATCTTTGCGTATTTGCATATCATGCCATGGAAACTTGCTTAGGAAGCAGAATTTATCTCAAGCTTTCAATTTAGTGTTCTCCTCTTCCTGTGTTCGTTTAAATCATCCGATAGGTGGTACTTGTTTACTTGAGAGGGAGTGTGAGGTAGCGGAAGGATTTTTAAACCGTGCAGTCAAAAGACCTAGGTAGGTGGTGGCAAACTCAACTCTTTACAAAAACATACAGATGTGTTATGTTGCTGTAGCCAAACATAACAAGTCTGCTGGAAGATCTTGTACTTTTTACCTACATCTTTGTTGCTGTTGTTAGCTGTTGTCAAGTCCGCCCTTACTTCGGGCTTTACTATTTACTAGCATTATGATTTGGATAAATAATCTACTTGGTTTTAAATTCCTTTATCTCTAAAATGCTAATGATGCTTGTTTTATCTAGGGCATAAGGTTACGGTGAGAATTAAATAAAAAATGTTATACAATGGAACCATCAGATTATACAGATAATACAGAGCATTATGACCAATACTTAGGCTCTTGAGTTGGGTTGCTGGATTGAATTCTGGCTCTGCCTCCAGTTAGCTGCGTCTCCTTGAGCATGTTGTGTACTCTATGATTCAGTCCTCATCTGTTAAACCCCCTTACAGGGTTGCTATGAGATTAGATGATACACATAATGTGACTAGAATAGGGTGGCATAGAAGAAACGTTCAGTAAATTATAACTATTAATATTAAATATACATTATTATTATCACTTAAAATCTAGAAATACAGCAATACAAATATTTTCAATGGAAACAAAACTTTTGTGTTTGTTAGTTCTACTGCTCTCCTTCTCCTAAGAGTTCTATTACAAAGCTAGGAACCAATCATCCTGCAACAGTCACAATCTCAATATTCTGTCCCTTTATCCTCATTTAAATCAGTTGCTGTCCAGTTGATTCCAACTCATGGTGACCCCATGTGTGTCAGAGTAAAACTGTGCACCACAGGGTTTTCAGGGCATTTTTTGGAAGTAAATCACCAGGCCTGTCTTCCAAGGCACCTCTAACCCATTGCTGAGGAGTCAATTCTGACTCATAGTAACTCGATAAGACAGAGTAGAACTGCCCCATAGGGTTTCCAAGGAGCCCCTGGTGGATTCGAACTGCTGACCTTTGGTTAGCAGCCATAGCTCTTAACCACTGTGCCACCAGGGCTCCAAGGCACTTCTGGATGGACTGAAACCACCAAATGTTCAGTTGGCAGCTAAGTGCATTAACTGTTCTTACCACCCAGGGACTCTTTATCCTCATGAGTACACTCTATTTGTCAAACCTTTCATTCTGATGGCTCACAGAATATGAATACCATAAATAATGAAGACAACTAAACTTTTTCAGATGATAGTTCAGCCTTACCACTCAAGTTCATGGTTTATTCTATAGTTTGGTAGATAACTAGCAAATTATTTAGCCATCTGTCAGCTAAAAAGCCCTGCTGCTTTGTAGGCAGAGTTTTGGTGATGTTTCTTAATATCATGCAAAGTTATTCATTAATTTTTGTTATAATCCTGGAGGGTTGTAGTTTATTTCTCTGCATCTAAACATAGCAGCAGCATCCAAAACAAATTGTTGATGCGTGCTTTTCTTTGCTAATACTCATGTGGTTTTACCATTTCAAACTCTTATTGGTTTTTCAGAATTACTTGATTAACTGTGGGCTTTCTTTCAGTCACATAAATGTATATTTAATAAATTCCCAATTCCATTAGATTAACCCTATTCATGCTGATGTGTGGATTTTTAATGTGTGTCTACACCAGATCTGTCTAGGTGAAAAAGAATATAGCTTAGAAAAGAAAAAAAGTAATAATTAAAAAAAAGGGATTAGAAATTTTAAAAGGTTGGTTCTTAGTTTCCTAGTGCTGCTTGAACATAAAAATAACACAGGTGGGTGGCTTTAAAGAACAGAAGTTTATTTTCTCACAGTTCTGGAGGTTAAAAGTCTAAATCAGGGTCTTGGCTGTGTCGATTCCTTCCTTTAAGGTAGTCCTGGGTATTCTTTGGAGAACTGATGGCGCAGTAGTTAAGAGCTATGGCTGTTAACCAAAAGGTCAGCAATTTGAATCCACCAAGCACTCCATGGAAACCCTATGGGGCAGTTCTACTTTGTCCTATAGGGTCGCTATGAGTTGGAAATGACTCGATGGCAACAGGTTTGGTTTTTTTTGGTTTTTTGGTTCCTTGGTGTGTAGACAATATTCATGCCTGTGTCTATGCTGCTCTTTATATAACACAGAAGTGATTAGGTTTAGGATCCACCCTACACAGGTAGGACCTCAACTGATTGATTATATTAGATTGCATTATGGAAGGCAATGATATTAGATTAGATTAGATCCACAGGTGTAGAGGTTAGAATTCCAACACATATTTTGGGGGGCCAAATTCAATCCATAACATTCCATCAAGCTAATTTAATATTTATCTTTTTTTGAGACAAAACTTTAGCATGGGTATACTAAATTATGAATGAGCAAGATGTCATTTTTTATTACACTTACAGAGATGAGTTGAAGAACTAGCCACCAAGGAAAGCTCTCATAGTACGGCAGTAAGTAAGCAGAGCCACTCTGACTCAGGGTTTGGATCTTGGTTTTTCATGGTTAGGACCTCAATTTTATCAGGTCCTCAGCTGATTGGGTTCTTAGGAACAAATCACAAGAATCAAACTCCTAAATAGTTGCTGTATCATCAAGAATGTTGGTTTATTCATTTATACTGAAGGCTGTTTCTATCCAAAGATTAATCTAGAATACTACACCCTCCTGGTTTCAAACTCCCAGAGATCCTGAAATAGTATTTAAAATTATGCTTAGAGAGTCCACAGTTAAAGGAAATTAGACAGTTGCACCTATACTAAAGGAACAATTTGTCATTTTATTACTCTATTTGCTTGGGATGCTGTGTTGAAAAATATTTTAAGACCACATTTGAAGCCAGTAAAAAGGAATGCTATGATTGAATAGCAATGTCTTACATCTACCCAAGATTCCTGGCGTGAGCTGTGTGTGCCAGGTACCTGCCATTTTTTAATGAAGCTATTTATAAAAGTCTACAAGTATTCTTGACCCACAAGATATTACACCATTGTAGTCACTTCACTCGTTAATAAAGTATAGATGTCTTCCAGATACTTTGCCCCTTGCCCTTATACAAAGATTGAAAAAAAAGTCTTATTATCCAATTAATTACTTTCTTCCACAGTTAACCACTTTTCTATTACCACATTTTTATGGCAGTTGGCAATATCCTTGAATAGGATATAACTTTCTTTAATTATATTATAGTCCTAAGAATAGCCCCAGAACTGTAGTGTTTCCATGGTCTCCATAGCAACATATTATAAAACCATTCCCTAAGGACATAGGATTAATATGTGACATTAACATGTTATTAATTCAATGAGGACCCATTATTTTATTGTCAGAAGTGAGTTGAAATTTTCTTCATGTTTTAGGGGCCTTCCATGCCACTTTTTGCTGAAAACTTGTTTTCGGTGTTCTCCTTTCCAAAATACTTCATAGTTTGTCTCTTAAGTTTCCAAACTTTTCTAGATAGCAACTGACTTTTGATTTTCTAGAAGCATTATGATCACTGCTAGACAGGTTGAGGAGAAGTACTCACAGCCTGGGCTCTGGGCTCTGTGCCCAGAGGGTTATTGCAGTGAGAGCTGGGCCTGGGTTAGGTTTCAAGACTGACCAGAAGAGGGCAGACAACCTCTTGGATTACTTTTATTTATGTGATTGTCCATATTCTGTGAAGAACACTGATTTCACTCCCCAGGTATTTCTTTGGGAATGACAGTGGGGATTGAGGGATATGAGTTTGAAGAACAGGTAAGCAAGAGTAAGCTTAACTACAATTTTTAAATTGTAGTTAACTGGAGAGTGGCATTTGCCAGCAGAAAGTAAAGAGCAATACTGTGCAAATACTTATAAAGATATCATCTTAAGCACTGTGAAATAGCTACACAACAAGCATTTATTAGGAAGACTGTACCACTCATGAGATCGACATCAAGAGCCTTTAGCGCTGCTCAACAATCTGACTCTATTTCACTCGGCAACTCACTCTTCTATTCACCTCAGTGAATTTTGAAAACCGTATCTACTATCTTTAAACCTTTAATCCTCTCCACACATTCCAGAAGATCTCATCTACTTCTACTTCGCAAAGGAAATAGAATCCATTAGATGTTAACTTCCTTCCTTATTGCTTCCCAACTTGTAAAACCACCCAAATCAGTACCCACCCTCATTTCCCCATTTACATTGGAGGAGCTAACCCTGTACCTATCTAAAGCCAAACCTTCACCTGGCTCTTCAGCTTCCATCCCCAGCTACCTTCTTGGGAAGCTCACACCAGGACTTCCCACCCTTTTTCACAAAGTAGCTCACATAAAAATAATATTTATATAGCACACTGGCTGCCCCTGGCTGGAAGCTCCTGCCCCCTGGAGATGAAGAGATCACAACTTTAGTAGACCTGTAATTCTTACCTGTGGCATCCTGGCAGGTAATCCTTGCCTAACCCTTTGCTTACGCTCTCTCTCTGGTATGTCCTACCTCTACCAAGGCTCTCAGGTTAAAAAAATAGAATAGGATTTCCACATGCTTCTCAAGGATGATACCTTATTTTTCTTTCTTGCTTTATACATTTATTCTCCTTTATTCTTTTCTGTGCCTCCCATTTATATATTTGTTGATTGAATGAATAAATAAACGGAGAGTGTACTAGATGCAACAATGCTAGGCGGCACTATGGAACACAATTTTTACTGCAACATAAAAATTACTTCACTTAAACAAACAAGGCATATATTGGTACAAATAGGCATATGTAAAATGCCATGTGATAGCTATAAGCAAAGAGGTACAGAGATGTCGCATTAAAGCACTTCAATTGTTCAGAAATTTCTAAGAGGAGAAAAAACTTAGATAAACATCATTAGAGTAAGAGACATACCTCAAGAGCTCATTAATAGGACATTAAAAAAAACTGGATCCAAGTAAGATAGGTAAGGAGTGAGGCTGCCACAAATAATTCTGGAGGCAGGCAAAAGGTAGGAGGGTGAGATGGTAAGAGAGAGAATGAGTTTCTCTAGGGATAAATCCAATTTTGTGGAAAAGCCAATAAAGGGGAAAATTTTGAGAAGAAAGTGCAAAAACATCAAAGAGAACAGAAAAAAGAAATATATATATTGAATTTTCAATTAGTAAGTCAAGGATGAGCCTGTAGAGAACAGTTCCCCCCAGAAAATAGCTGAGGCAGAAGTTAGATTATAGTATGTTAAGAATTGGGGGAAGAATGGAAGCAATGAACACTAAGTATTCTCTCAAAGAAAAGGAATGAAGCAGGAACTTCAATGTTCCTTTGATACTTCATTATCCTCCATCCCATGTTTCCAGTCTGTCACTAAAGTTCACTATTCCTCTCTTATAAATGCTTCCCATGTTGACATTTCCTTTTTTAGCTCCTACAGCTGCCTCTCTCCTATCTTAAATGGTCTCTTTGACTCCCATTTCTCCTCCCTCCAGGGCATCCTGGGTTGGTTCAATGAAATGTGGGGGATAAAGGTAGCAGATGCCACAGAAGGGACCGGTGTAACATGAAAAGAAAGTGGGCAAGAGCCTGGCCTCTGGAGTTGAACAAAATTGGTTTCGCTCTTACTGCTGTCCAATCTTGAGCAAATCATTTAAATTCCACTGGCCTCAGTTTCTTCATCTATAAACCATGTACAATAATTTCATAATTGGGTTGGTATAAGCATCAAATGAAATAACATGTTATCCATACTGTCTGACACACAGAAGCTGCCCAGTCGTTGTTATTGTCAAACCCAACTAATCTTCCTACAGCACTGCCTTTATTACTTCATATTCATATCAGAAGGCTTCAAGGCCCTACTATTTCTTACCACTTCAAATGTAAATTTCTCTCTCCTCAACCATGATCTCCTGGGTTTGGAGCCTGTCTTAGTCATCTTTGCAACTCCAGCGTCCAGCTTAATACATTTATTCTACACCAGTTGCCATTGAGTCAGTTCAAACTCATGGCTACCCCATATGTGTCAGAGCAGAACTGTGCTCCATAGGGTTTTCAATGGCTACTTTTTCAGCAGTAGATCACCAGGCCTATCTTGCGACGTGCCTCCGGGCACCTCTGGGCACATTAACCATTTGCACCACTTAGGGACTCCTTATTCTATACAAGCTTCCTTTATCTGGGAAATAGATGGACTTGCTAAATTGTCACTAGGACAAACTCTTGGGCTTTAAGCAACAGAAAACACAACTAGTAATGACTTGAAAAAATAGATGCTTATCTTATATGAAAACATTCTAGAGGTAGTCAGTTTCTAGATTAGTCAAGTGGCTCAGTGATGCCAGGCTCTTTCCCTCTAATCCACTTGTTAATTCTACCCTCCATGTCTCTTAATTTCTCCTTCCTGTTTTTCAATTCTTTATCTCTGTGTTATATTCTGAGTAATGGTCCTAATCTAACTTTCTATTCACTATTCCTTTATTTAATTATATCTTATTTTCTATTTAGTGTATCTATTGACTTCTTATTTCTACAAACTCTATTTCATTCTTTTTTCATAGTGTCTTGTGATTTAAACTTTCCACATCTGATGTTTTATTCATTTTGTATAAACCTATTTTATAGGCTTTACAAGACTGTTCTAGTGACTGAAATTCTTGGGGATCCAGTCCTCCTGACTGTTGTGTCTATTGACTCTCACTTATGATGAACCATTCCTGTATAGCATGGTTTATGGCGTGTCTCTGAGGAGCAGCATTGCATTTGCTTCTTCCACATGCCCAAGAGTATCATCCATTGGGACTAATTATTATGTAAACTTCTCTCTTTCAAAGTGTCCAGGCTTTATGAGAAGTGTTATTTGGAATTCTAACTCTGCATGAAACACAAGCCTGGGATTTGAATTCTCAGAAAATTCTCTTTTGTTTATGCTAGAATTTTCAGCTTTCTTGTCTTCTCTCTACACCAGTGAGTGGCTTTTTTTTATTTTTTAGAATATTTTTTTTTCTGAGGATTTTCTTGAGGATTAGTACTTCAAGGGTCCCAAATTTATTCAGAGCCTCAGCTTCAACTCCCCTTTTCTTCTGGGTACAAGGCATCAATTCCTGTTTCCATGAGGATGTTGAACTCTGAGGCTCTGGGCCACCAAGACCAAGAATGCTTCAGGGCAGCCACAGTAGTTTGTGCTCTTGCACACTTCACTCTGCCATCAAAGTAGTTTCTGTTCTTTCTTGTATGCACAATTATGCATTTAAAGATTTTTTTCTTATATGTGTCTAGCACTCCTAGGTGTTGTTTACCTGTTGCCGTCGAGTCGATTCCGACTCATAGCGACACTATAGGACAGAGTAGAACTGCCCCATAGGGTTTCCAAGGAGCAGCTAGTGGATTCAAGCTACCGATCTTTTGGTTAGCAGCCAAGCTCTTAACCATTGCGCCACCAGGGCTCCTAGGTGTTGTTAGTAGGAGAATTTTTTCCTTCTCTTTGTCTTACATTTGTCATATCTCTTTAAGGCTGCTATCATCTGTTTAAGCTTGAAAACAAGGCCATTTCCCTAGTTATAGAAGGCAATGTGAGGACAAAGAGCAAAATCAAACCTGTGTGTGTGTGTGTGTGTGTGTGTGTGTACATGCACTCAAGTGTGGTTTATGTGAATGTGTTAAGTATTAGAAGAAAGGCTTTCAATCAGGGAAGATTTCCTTGAGGACCTGTGTCATAAAGGAAGAAGAAGAGTTTGCTAGAGAGGCAGAGAAGTCTGTTTCAGGCAGAGAAACTGCATGTACAAAGGCTCAAAGGCTTATGGGAACATGGATTATTTGGAGATCTGTTGAGTAGGTCTATTCAACAGGTACATAAGCTACCCATGGGAAAATGGCCAAAGTCAAGGACTGGATCATGAAAACTCTTTTTAATTCCATGCTAAGAAGCTTAGATTTTATCCTAAAGACAATTGAAAGCCCTTGAAGTATTTCCAGTGGAAGAGTGACATGATTCCATTTCTTCTGTATAGTGCCAATATGGAGAGCTGATGCAGGGAAACAAGAAGCTGATGCATGAATCCACATGTCTGATTCTCCACATCACAAAGGGTCATCTGCAGGCAGAGGATGTCGCAGTGGTATGTGGGGTAGAGTGTGCCAGGGTGAGAGTCTTTTGGCAAAGACACCAAGGACACAAAAACCAAAGGAGGGACTAGGTGGTGTCTTAGGCTGGGTTCTCTAGAGAAGTAAAACCAATGAATCATATATACATACATATATATATGTATATATTTATGTATATGTACACACACATATAGTTGTTGTTGTTAGGTGCCATTGAGTTGGTCTCATTACTACAAGCCAGAAATTCTCTACTTGGAATCGAGATTTATTTCAGAAGGCCAACAAAATTTCCAAAAATTTATGCAAATTTTGTCTGTACGTGTTTTTGTGCCTATTTTGGAGAGAGAATCCTGACATTTCATCAAATCTGTAGAGGCTTCTAGGATTCCAAATGATTACAAACCATTGTTTCAGCCTCAGTAAATGAATACACCTCTCTTGGTTCTCTGAAATATTTAAATTGAGGCCCATATCTCTTGCTATTTAGCTAACATTGACATCTGTCAGAGTTTTAGGACAGCTGAATATTTACATATTTACCCTGTCATATATGTTTTGTTTGGGATATTATTAAGTTACTTTGCATCCCTTCCTAATCAGTAGCTTGATGACAGGGAAAAGCATTCTGTAATTGGTTGGGTAATGAATAAAAAGACACCATTTAAAATTTTTCGGTTGTTGTTGTTGTTAAGTGCCATCGAGTAGTTTCTAGAGGCATGAGGAGCCTGAAAGTGGCCAGTGGGCATTGTTAACTTCCAGTTCAATGGAATCAATGTTGTGTCTCCAGGTGGGAGCATTCCTCCCTTTGGAACTAAAACCTCTGGACCCATAGAGTATAGGATTGTGGGGACAGAAAGCAAAAATTTTGTGAGTGGGTCACTAGGGGTAATAGTGAGTGGTGATGCTCCTATCTCCATCCCTTGATTCCTGGAACTGTGAATCCTGGCTAAGGGAGAAACAGCACCATATACTGGACACTGGTTTAGAGCATAAACAGCTTCCTGGAGAACATTGCCCCAACCCTGCAAAGTATGGCCACCTAGCTGGCACCGTAATTGTGTATTTAGGAGGCCATTCCATTGTTCTATCCAGCCAGCTGCTTCTGGTAAGACCAATGAATTCCATGAGCATGGGCCCATTGCTGCACTTCATTTGCTGTGAAATGAGTCCCTTGATCCGAGACAATGCTCTGTGGGATACAATAACAGTGGATAAGGTATTCTGTGAGTCCACAGACAGTGGTTTTGGCAGGAACATTGTGTGCATGGAAGGCAAATCTGTATGCAAAGTAAGCGTCTGTCTCAGAAAGAATGAAACGCTGCCCTCTCCATGATGGAAGCAGTCCAATGTAATCAACCTGCCACCAGGTTGCTGGCTGATCACCTTGAAAAATGGTGATTTTTGGCAATATCAGCTGTTACTACAAGAAACAAGACTTTCTTTCAGGGCACAATTGGCCAATTTCAGGTCTTCTATGTAGCACTTGAGCTGTGACTCTGAAGCCCTGAGCTCTTCTCTTTGTTTCACCACTTTGTCTAGAAAAAGTAGGGCCAACCAACCTGCTTCCTTATACTTCTCATTCAGACAAAATTGTAGAAAAGTATCCAACATGCAATCACGCAGAGTCTTGTTTCTCACAAATATTTGATCTATTTATAGTGATATTTTGCTTATTTCTATTGCCACGTCATGCCGTGGATTAGCAGTGCCTTCTTTACTACTGGAGGGAGAGTCATCAGTGCCTTTAAGACTAACCAGACTTGAGAACCAATTTAAAAAACTCATCCTTACAATTTTGTTTCTCTAGAACCACTCTCAGTACCAAATGTCATAGGCTGGGTTCTCTAGAGAAGTAAAACCAGTGAAGCATAGAGACAGAAAGAGAGAGAGAAAAAGCAAGCGAGAGAGATTTATATCAAGGAAATGGCTCACACAGTTGTAGAGGCTGGCAAGTCTCAAATCCATGGGTCAGGCGTCAACCTGAAGGCTCCTCCTGACTCATGTGGTTGCAGGGGCTGAGGAACACAAATCAACAGGTCATATGACAGGCTGCTGGTTCACAGGGCTGCAGAAAGTCATGGAAGCTGGCAAATCCCAGAACTGGTAGGTCAGATGGAAGGCTGTCAGCTCAAGTCCCAAGAACCAGAGGTCAGATGATGACAAGTCGGATGCAGGATCCAGAGAAAGAGTGAGTTTTGCCAGAGCACACATATATGTCAGATGCAGGTCATACCCTCAAGGAAATTCCCCTTACTTGAGCAAGACAGTGACTTGAGTAAGCCTGTGACTTTAGTCATGCCCTTTAGTAAGGGCATGACTCAAGATACACCCCATACTAATCCTGCCTCATTAACATATAGAGATTAAGGAGTTACAACACATAATTACACAGTACCACAAAATGGAGGACAATTACATCAGATCACAAAGTGGAGGACGATTACACAATACTGGTAATCATGGCCAACCAAGATGACACATAACATTAACCATGGCAGGTGGAACAATTGTGCAGTTGGTCTGAAGTTTAAGGGAGCCAGAAGAGGAACCATGAAGATGGGCAAAATGGAATCAGAGGCAGGTATCCAATCTAATTACGGAACCAAGAAAT
Source organism: Trichechus manatus latirostris (assembly GCF_000243295.1). Taxonomy (NCBI): domain Eukaryota; kingdom Metazoa; phylum Chordata; class Mammalia; order Sirenia; family Trichechidae; genus Trichechus; species Trichechus manatus. The sequence goes on from NW_004443938.1 coordinate 44,072,467, forward strand.
CTAAACCAGGAAGATTCAGACCAATTTAAATAAATGGGGAGAATAGGGACAAGGGGTTGGTGTTGTAAGTTATGGTTGTGGTCAGTAACAGTAAAGCTTTTAGTTATGTCCATTTTCACTAGTGCAAATAACAGGTGGACATTTTTGGAGCCCTGGTGGCACAGTAGTTAAGCATTTGGCTGCTGACCAAAAGGTCAGCAGTTTGAATCCACCAGTGGCTCCTTGGAAACCCTATGGGGCAGTTCTATGCTGTCCTATAGGGCCGCTATGGGTCGGAATCAACTCCACGGCAATGGGTTTGGTTTTTTGGTTACACCTACTCTTTGTTGTTACTGTCTTTCTGATTGGGCATATTTGATTCCTCAGCAAAGCTGAAAATTCATTCTTAAATATAATCAACAATGAAAAAAGATGAACAGGCATATGATGTGCAAATAATGCATCACATTGGTGTGAATAGACAGAAATAAGTCTTTAGTGGAGCTCTAGCTGTATCTCTATAAATACAGAGATAGGCATATCATATGAAGCAAGGTGGCGGTGTTCTTGCCAGAAGAAAACATCTGGGCTGTCTTGATTCCCCATTTTCTCTGTAAGAGGGATCTGGCAAACCTCTGGATGCCTGGCAGGTGTTTATCGCTCTATTCCTGCTCCAGAGGGAGAGAAATAGCATGCTGATGTTATATTCCAAATCTAAAACAAAACCCACTTTAGCCCATAGGATGAGCTCTAACTGATGGTGCTCCAGGGAAGAATTGTTGCTGTTATCTAGCTTTCATGCTCTTTTGGGAAATGCAGGCTGTGTCTTCCCCATCTTGGCAACAGTATACCTGCAACTCTAATTAAATATCCACACTTGTGCATGCCTGCTGGCCCTGAAATTTAAATAAAAGGGGAAAATAATTTTATATTGTAAAATCAACGAGAGAGATGTTCCCTTTTTCTAGCATTTTGAAGTGTGGTGATCCCTACTGTGCTCAATTAGGCTACACCACATTTTGAAAGCAAACAGTTACATCAAAGTATAATATTGCACATATTATAATGATCAGATAGATGCTGATGGTTATAGAGACAAATGACTACTGAATAACAATATAAGAATAAAGAGGAGAGTCGGAAGAGGAGGCAAGAGGATAAAGACTACAGAATTACTGTCCCCAAGAAGTTTGCAATCTGTGAAGCAACGTTCCAAATAACTACAATATAAAACCCCGTGTGCTATGTGCCGAAATAGAAGAGTGAACATTTGCCATACGGGCACATAATCCAATTTAGAGCGCATTAAATTTGAGGTGCAATAACCAAATTCATGGGGAAATATGATGAGGCTTTTGGGAAGCTGGAATAGAGCTCACATGAGAGGCTGGTGTTGCAGACTAGCTTTGGAAGTTGCCTGTCTAGAGGTTATATTTTCAAGCTTTGGAGGTGAATGAGAGTGTTGAGAGGAACCACATGAGAGAGATGAAGCGGGTAAGGACTGAATCTTCTGAAATGGACTCCTGGAGAGGACAGGAAGAGGAACTGAGTCAGGAAAGGAGGTTTGGGAACGCTAAGAAGAAGAGGCATGGGATTGTGTACTGTCATTAAAGGCAACGGAAACACGAATGTCAGGCAGGAGGAAAGATGGGCAATGTGAGATGTTTGTGAAGTTTAATAGCTTGGGCATAATGAAGTTGGTTATACTGTGCAAGAGAGTGCTTCAGTATGTAGGAAGCGGAAAGTAAGATTATGATGGGCTGAGCAGTGAGTGGGAACTTAGAAAGTAGAAACGGCTAGTGAAAAAACAGCACAGCACAAAATGAAACATTTGAGAAGTTCCATGATAAGAAAGAGCGAGATTTAAAAAAATAGCCTAAAAGAACAGTGTCCTTGAGGGCAGGGCTTTTTTGTTCATTTTGGTTGGTTCGGTTTCATTTTTAACTGAGGGAAGAGATCTATTGTTTCCAATTGAAGAGAAAGGTCAAAGAGAAAGAGATGAAAATTTGAGAGAGAAAGAGATAATAAGGGAGGGTCTCTGAGGGATGCCAGCTCAAAAGCTCAGATAATAATACATTTAGGCTGCTGTTTATTTAGTGCTTACTGTGTGACAAGTAGAATGCTAGGAATTTTACATTCACTATATAACGTAATCTTTTCAACAACACTATGAGATAGATATTGTTAAGCTTATCTTATAATTCGAGAAACTGAAACTCAGAATGGTGAAGTAACTTGTCCAAGGCCATGTGGTAAGTTACATGGTGAAGCTAGGAATTAAATTCAGATCTAACTTGACTCCTAGGCTCATTCTCCTAACCCCTCTACTACATTGATCCTAACAAGGGAGAATGTTTAATAGAATTGCAAAGAGTGCAATCATATCCATGTTTTTCACCCTCTGTCTAATTATAACACAGTGTAGTAAGCGATGCGCTCGTGCTAAGCTCAGCGTGTGTGGTAGGTATTGCTGGGTTCGCCAATATTCAGTTCTCCTTTCCTTCTAGGCACATGGACAAAAGCACATGGAAGACTGCACATCTCAGCCCCTTGTTGTTGGCAGGGCTGTGTGAATAGTTCAAGGCCATGAAAAATGAGCAAAAGTAATGTGTATTTTCTGGGCTGAGGTAATGAAACACATGATTCTCCAACCTCCTCCTCCCTCTGTGGTGGAGTCTTGGAAGGGGCCTTGAATTAAAATGGCAGGGCTGAGAGATTGAAGCTGACTGGCTTGCTGAGTCACTATATGGAGGACAATGACTTTGAAGAGCTGACCAGGACCTGCAGTGGATTTCGTGTGAACAAGAAACATTCTTATATTATGTTAAGCCACTAATACCTGGGGATTGCTTGTTGCCATGTTATAGGCCTAGATTATGCTACGGCAGAATTAAGGGGGAACACGCAGTCCAAACCTGAGCTTTCAGGAAAAGATTCTTGGAAGAGGTGACGACTAAGTTAATTCTTAAGGATGAACGGGAGTGAGATAGGCAACTAGTAGGAGGACAAGCAGAACAAATAGAAGGCACAACACATACGAATATTTGTAAGGGGAAAAACAGCATGTTTGGAGAAGATCATGGCAGGTTGTTTAGTGTCAATGAACAATGTCTTTATCATAGAGTAAATATGTACGCACACACAGGTTCTTGTTCTGTGCTACCTATTCTGTTTCCTTGATATGTGTGTCCTGATTTGTTCAGACAACACACTTCTTTCATTACTATAACTTTATTTGATCAATATGTTTAATATCTGGTATAAGTATTCTGTTATTATTCCATTCACTCTTTACTTAGCTATACTTCCTTGTTTATTCTTCTAGACAAACTTTGGGACTAAAATTAGTCAGCTGATAAAATGTTTGTAATTGTGTTGATTTCCTATTCTTGCTATAACAAATTACCACAAACTCCTTGCTACTAGTTGCCATTGAGTCAATTCGAACTTACAGCGATCCTGAGTGTGTACAGAAGAGCTTCTCCATAGGGTTTTCCAGGCTGTGACTTTTCAGAAGCAGATCACTAGGCCTGTCTTTCGAGGTACCTGTGGGTGGGTTCAAAACGCCAACCTTTTAGCTAATAGTCCAACGCTTAACCATTTGTGACACCCAAGGACTCCTTCCACAAACTTAGTTGCTTAGTGGCTTAAAATACAATGAACTTCTTATTTTACATTTCTGGACATCAGAAGTCTAAAATTAGTTTCACTGAGCTAAAATCACTGTATTAGCAGGCCTGAATTCCTTCTCGAGGCTCTAGGGGGCATATTTTTCCTCACTTTTCCCATCTTCTAGAGACCCCTACATTCCTTCTCTCCTTCCTCCATCTTTAAAGCACACGTCCAGCCTCTATTTCTGCCATCTCTCTGGCTCTGATCCTCTTGCCTCCCTCTTATGAGACCCTTGTGATTACATTGGGCCCACCCAGATAATCTAGGATCATCTCAGAATCCATAAATTATTCACATCCGCAAAATCCATTTTACTATGGAAGGTAACATATTTACAGGTTTCAGAGATTAGGGCATGGACATATTGGGAGTGGGGACAAGGTATTACTCAGCCTACCATAACACTTAAAGGAATTTTGAGCAATATCATAGGCAGAGAGTGAGGGAAAAAAAAAAAAAAAAGATCCTAAAATAAGACCACAACCATACTGGAGCATAAAGGGGAAGAATAAAAATAACATGGAGCACAGAGAAGAAGGGCAAGATTTAAAGATTAGAGAAAAAAAAACCCAAATCAGGACCAAATAGACAATTTCCTGTTCATAATACAATAAAGATAGATTTTTTTCCCCAAAGTATCAGTGAGAGGGGGTTAGTAAATTAGTAAATAAAATTAATGCTATGAATAGATTGCCATATATAATTATTTTTATATTTATATTTATATAGTGTCAAATTAGTCATTATAAATGAAATATATATTTTATTGCTGTTCTAAAATCCAGTGTAATACACCACCACCAGGTATTTTGACAGATAGATTTCTGAACTCTTTAGAGTTAACATGAGTCTTTCCACATGATTTTTAAACACAGAGTTGGCAGGGTAAGAAGATAAGATCTATTTTGATTGAGTCTTTAACATGGCTTATCATGACATGAGTAAAATATAACATACTGATAATGGGACTCAGGTTGATTGAAGAAGTAAAAGAAACCAGAGAGCAAGCCTTTGTAGTCAAAGTTGAGAGCTTACTGATATAGAGATAATTTCCACTTATAGAAAATATGGCAGTAGAGGAACAAGTAAATAACAGCATAAGGAAGCAAAACATCCTAGAGGAGAGTTTCTCAAATTTAATGGGCATACAGCTTACCTGGGGAGCTTGTTAAAGTGCAGCTTCTCATACAGCAGGTCTGGGGTAGGGCCAGAAATTCTATATTTCAGATAACCTCCTAGGTGATTGCCTGTACTGTTGGTCAGCAGGTTATATTTTGAGTAGTAAGCGTGCAAAGCACAACTAATCTGGTTTATTCAACAAGTCAATGGTACGAAGGAAAGAAAAGGTGGGGGGAAATAGTTAAAGAGTCTTAAGTATTGCAGTCAAATGTAATGGATAGTCCTTGTTTGGATCCAGATGTGAACAAATGAGCTGTAAAAAAAACTTTTCTGAGACAATTGGATGATTTGATTTTGAACTGGGTTATTCACAACACCCAGTAGTCTAGTTTATTTTGCTAGGTGTGGTATGGCTTCACGGTTATATGAGATAATGCCCATATAATTTAGGGATGCATATTGAAGGATATAGAAGTGAAATACTTTAAAATACTTGAGAAAAAAAGAAACATAAAGAAAGAAAAATATTGATAATCGTTAAATCTGAGTGATGGGTAAATGGAGGTACACTGTATTTTTCTTTCTTTGTGTAGAAAGAATGGAAACAAGTTTCAAAAAATTGAAAAAAATTTAAGTAAAAAATTTCAAGTATCTACGGCAGCTGAGGATGAGGTTGCTGATATCAATGTCTGTCAGTTTATGGAATTTTTCCTATGCATTCTACTGGTTCTGGTTTTACAAATCTACTATAAATGAGTAGGTCATAATTTAAAAGTGGAGATCCAATGCTGTACATCAGATAAAGCAACAAAATTAATGCCACTTTGGAAACATTATGGAATTAGTCTACATCTTCACTAAGCATAATGATATTTAATTATCAGCTGAAGATTTATTATCTTATCACTAGCCAATTAATTCTCCTTGCAGTTTAAGGGAACACACTCCTGGCTCTTTTGTTATTTCTTTAGTATTTATGAAAATTAGAGGCATTGGACCGCTTTTGGGGGCTGCTCTAGGACACTATGAACCTATAACTTAGATGTGAAATAATTTAAATTAATAAGCAGATAAATAAATATATCACTTTATAAGGTGGCTGTGCCAATCTGACCCACGATTCTAAGAGAATCTTAGAAAAGTAATTTATTTTAGCCATTCCCAAATCTAATCCATTAAATAAAAGAATGATAAATATACATGGGTTGAAATTATATGACAAAGATGGCATTTCAAAACAGTAGAGAAATGATAGATTATTTAATAAATGGAAATGGGGAAATGGTCAGTCATTTGAAAAATAAATAAAACTGGACCTTTGCCTCACTCCTTCCACAAAAATAAATTACAGGTGGATCAATGATTTAAACATAACAACTTAAGAGAATTATTTATAATCTTGGAAAGGTTAAGATCTTTTAAGGCCAAACACAAAACTCAATAACCCACAAAGGAAAAGATGAATAAATATGTCTATATCAAATTTTGAGATTTTGCTCAGGAAAAGAAAGTCAAACACAACTGACAAAAACTGTGCAAGAATATTTGTAACACATATGGCAGACTAAAGATTACTTTCTAAACATATAAAAAAATGCTTATAAATTAAGTAATAAAAACAACTCAATTGAAAATGGGTAAAGAACATAAACAAAATTTTAAAAATATAAGAAAAGATGCTCATTCACAATTTTTAAACTGCTGATTAAAATTACAATGAGAAAACATTTAAACCCAATCAAAATTGTAAACATTGAGCAGTTTGATAGGACACAATGTTAGTGAGGCTGAAGGCAAAAAAGAATGTTCATAGACTCTTGACAAGAATTAGTACAATATTTGCCCCCAGATACCCTTTTAACTCAGTAATGAAGTCACTCCTGAGATTCACCCTTCAGCCAAAGATTAGACAGGCCCATAAAACAAAACGAGACTAAATGGGCACACCAGCCCAGGGGCAAGGATGAGAAGGCAGGAGGGGACAGGAAAGCTGGTATATTTTTGGCGGGCCATTATTCTGCCTACCAGTTTCTCACAGTTGAAATCACACATAAGCAAATGTAAAATTCATGTTATGCTCAAATTGTTCCCTAATATATCAGTTGCATTGGAACAAACTTACATTTTTAAAACAAGCACTATAGCAGAAATGACTGTACGTACTTACATATATATCCCTAGGAGTATGTTGAAGTTGAAACAGAAGGAAAAGATTGCCTCAGGACAATGGAGTTCCAGAAAACATCAGGAGTTAGGAGCTCACCTGTGCCTTTTCCTCACAGTATCATGTGAACTATTAACTATCCAATCATACACCCAGGCTTTACAGAGGTAGAACCTAATGTCCAAGAATACTTAAGAAACCAGTAATATTTGGTGCTCACTTACATAATACATGCAGTGTTACAAAATTTTAAAGGATATACACTTTAAAGTAATTTAATTTTACTTTATAGGCAGTATCATATGTATAATTCATGGAACGATTTGCATTTTGCTATGAAATGATAGTAACACTTGGAAGAAGAGCTCTTTAAATTACCAGAGATTTGTTGCTAATAATTAAATGTTATTCTTCCCTTATGTTAGTGGACTCAACCTTGGCTACATTTCATATTTACCTGGGGGGCTTTTAAAAATCCAAGCCCAGGCTACACCTTAGAAAAATTAAATTACCATCTCTGGGGGATATGTAAAAACCTATCAAATTGTACAGCTTAAATACGAGCAGCTTATTGTAAGTTAACTATACCTCAATTAAATTTTTAATAGTCAACTTCCCAAAAGAAGACAGAAGGAAAGAAAAAAAAAAAGAATGGACAAGTGGACAACAATTAGCAAATGGCAAATTTAACCAAACGTATCAATAATTACATAAATGGAAATGGACTAAACACATCATTTAAAAAGTAGAGATTGTCAGACTGGGTATCAAAGCAAGAACCATGATACAGTCTCTATAAGAAACCATGCCCTATTGTAAGGGAGCCGAGCTGAGCTGGGAGAGCTGAACTGAACTGCTAGGCATCTTATCTGTTGCCGTGGAGTCGACTTCCACTCATAAGGACACTACAGGACAGAGTAGAACTGCCCCCATAGGGTTTCCAAGGCTGTAATCTTTACAGAAGTAGACTGCCACATCTTTCTCCCATGCCAGGCCTCTTAGTAGCCAATTAAAACAATAAGCCAAAATGGAAGTAACAGTCAAGACTTGATTACTTACTGTAGTAGTATAAGCAAGAGATACCTGGAGCAAGTGTGCCGGCTTCCCTCTGTTTCATATTTTCCCCAGGAACAGCGTCTAGGTGAGGGTCAGGTGGATCAGCACAGACGTGAGGACCGCCACTGCCAAAGAAGCCCCAAAGAGAATGCTCCAGTAATTTTGTGAACCCCAGGGCTGGGGGAAGAGAAGGGGAAAGGGCTAGTAGTGGAAAAGTACTTTGTGTACTGCATCAGAGCAGAGCAAAGTGTCTTCAAGGTTTCCCTCCTTCCCCCTCATAAAGAGGCTTCTTAAGACGGGTCTGAAGAAGGCCTCTGCCAAAGGTCCCCAACAAAGAGACAGTTGCAGGGAGGTATCTGGGCTAGTGATGCAGATTTGTGAAAGAGCACTGCTGGAGGAACTGGCAGAGGTGTAACCAGGGTACGGCAGGTATTGCACGGTCCCTGGCTGCATGGTGCCACTGAGCCATTTCTATTAGCCCAGTACAACCAGCTTCCATGCCTACGGAAAATGGCGCTTATAGGGAGCACTGAAATTGCATCTGATAACCCTCTTTTAGATAACTCTACCATAATATCACCTCAAAAATACAAGTCAAGCTCATTAATCTTTTAATTAACACAGTACTGTGGTTGAGGAAGGATGTTGGGCCATACTGCTCAGTGGCACCCAGGGCCAGTGCAATACCTTAGATGAGCCACTGGGGGTAGCCTGAGTCCTTAACTGTAACTCCCTTCAGAGATTGCAATGCATTGGCTATACCGGGGCATTACTAGCATGGTGTCACCCAGTGTGGTAACTCATGGTGTGAGTTACCTTCACCCCCGGCCTGGGGTGGATAGGTCCAGCCAGCGAACCTCCCCTTGTTGGACAGAGGTGGGCCCCACCCCCATGAAGCACCTCCTCCCCCCGCGGTGCCCCGCAGCTCCCCCCTCTCCTATTGGCCAAGGCAGAGACCCTCCTCTCTGTCCAGTGGTAGGTGCTGCAGCTCCAGCCACCCACACCCTGACTGGCAGGTGGTGGGGGAGGGGTGGCGATGAGTTACCACACTGGCTCCAACCCTAGTGACTGGCAGGTGACGGGGATGGGGGAGTAGAGGTGGTGGTGCTAACAAGCTTCGGCACTGGGTGACTGATAACACCAACCCTAGTGGCGCCACTGCCCTGGCGGCTCCTCCCCATTGGTGCTGGCCTACCACCGCCATGACCCTGGGGTTATTTTGGTGTCACTTCCTCTGAGAGCGTCAGGAGGTGTGGTCTGCAAACCTTCGCCTCCCCCTGCACTCCCGAGTGACACCACTGGGGTGTGCACCAAGTCTGGTTAGGGAGGGCAGCTTTCTCCCAGAGGCCTGCCAGGTAAATAAAGCCCTTGTAGTTGCCTATAGTCAGGCCTGAAGCATCACACAGGCAGATTTTTATCCAGCAGCCGGATTCCTCATCTATGACTCAGCAATTCCAATCCTACATATATACCCAAGAGAAATATGTTCATATATTCACCAAAATACATGTGCAAGAATGTTCATAACAACTTTATTCATAATACACAAAAACCAGAAATACCACATGCTCATTAATAGTAGAATGGGAAAATAAATTGTTGTATATTCATTCAGTGGAATACAAGAATAAAAAAGAACATACTGCAATAATACAATAACATGTATTGTATGAACATGAAAAATAATATCATGTATTGCTACAATCAATAACATAGATGAATTTCTAAGATAGAAGTATACAGATAGTATGATTCTATTTATATGAACTTCAAGAAGAATCAAAACTAATCTGTGGTGTACAAGACAGAATAGTGGTTACTGCTCAGGGGTGTTGGCGGGAAGGGGAATAACGGAGTCTCCTAGGTAGCTGGAAATGTTCTGTATCTTGATTTGAGTGCTGGTTTCCTGGATATATGCATTTATGTTAAAATTCATTTGAGCTATACACGTAAAACATGGTACATTTTGCTGTGTTATAACTTTAATAATATTTTAAGTCAATAAGATTCAAAAAAATAAAAACTCAGTAACTTGATAATATTTGAGTAAGTCAGATACAAGTAATTACTAGAATATTTGATGCATCTGGAGAAAAGAGTTGGTGTGGAGAAGTGTAGGAATAGTAGCTGAGAGGTAGGGAATTAATGGCCTTTGACTCACTGTTTCTCTTACTCTGTCAGCAGTTAAATTGTTCTCCTAGTTTATTTTTAAAGTGGATTAAATGAATAACAACTATTTAAAAATAGTAAATAGTTGTTATTCATTTAATCCACTTATTTGCTAGTAACTACTTGTATCTGACTCAAATATAGAATTATTGAGTTTTTATTTTTTTGAATCTTATTGACTTAAAATATTATTAAAGTTATAACACAACAAAATATACCACATTTTAACTCAAGTTCTCTTTTATTCCTAATGTACTTTAAAACAGATTAATGCAGCCATGAAACCAAAAGACTTGCACACAGGGACAAAGAAAAAATTTTTCCAGAGTTCTTTACAGGGCAGCTATTTGCAAAAGAATATGAGACAACTAAATAATGATACTTGAGTGCTTATGAAATACATTTGTTCCATGCTGTTTCAAAAAGCTGAACCTAGAGACTGATAGAAAAATGAACTCATCTATTTAATGACATCTGGATCTGCTGAAACATCTGGTTTTGATGTTTAAAATAAATATGAAATCCAAAGAGATTTTATTTCAATCCTGTTTCAATTGTTACATTGAGGAAAGAGCTTAGGCAACAACATCTGTTCCCATGAACATTGGAATAAGAGTGCATAGAGACAAAACATAGAATCATAAATAGGTAAGTCGGGGACAAAGACTCTTCTAGCTTTAAAACAATACGACATACAGCACTAAGAATCAGAAATATCTTTGAGAAAGAAAATTTGTTTTCGGAAGAATTGTAGCAAGCAAGGAAAGGTTCCACAAAGAATGGTAATGGCTATGAATAAATAAACAGTCCTTATTTTCACATAGCAGCAAGTAGTCAAAATTTAATGGAGATAAAGACAGTATTCTACATACTAGTTTGATAAGTAGCATCTGGGGTCTTAAAAGCTTGTGAGTGGCCATCTAAGATACAACTATTGACCTCTACTTATCTGGAGCAAAAAAGAAAGAAGGAAACCAAAGACACAAAGAAGAAACTAGTCTACAGAACTAATAATCTACACAAACAATGGCCTCACTACCTTGAGACCAGAAGAGCTGGACGGTGCCCGGCTACTACTACCGACCCTTCTGACCAGGGTCTCAATAGATGGTCCCAGATAGAATGGGAGAAAAATGTAGAACAAAACTCAAATTCCTAAAAAAAAGATCAGATTTACTGGACTGGTAGAGACTAGATGAGCCTCTGAGATTACCACCCTGGGACACCCTTTAAACTTGTAACTCAAACCACTCAGAAATCACCTTTCAGCCAAACGACAGATTGGCCCAAAAAATAAATAATATTACCCATGAGTACTGTGCTCTTCTAAATAATCATCTAAATGAAACCAAATGGTAAGCATTTTCCCTAGACCAAAGATGAGAAGGTATGGGGGGACAGGGAAGCTAGATGAAGGAAAACCGAACAACCAGAATGGAAATAATAAGGCTGATACATTGTGAAAAGTGTAACCAATGTCACTGAACAATACGTTTAGAAATTATTAAATGAGAATCTAATTTCCTGTGTAAGCGTTCACCAAAAACACAATAAAATAATTTTTAAAAAAAGATTTAATGGAGAGTCGTCATTGATTTTGAAAGATCGCTGAAGTACAATTACAGATTGTTGTCTTAGATGAAAATATAAAGGGCATATAAAAAGTTTAAGTAAACAAATTTTTCCATGTTGTAATGTTAGAAATATTGGCTACAGAATAGAATCTGGATAAGGGATCCCATTCTGAAATTGTGCTAAAATACAAGATGCCTGGAGCTCCAAGGTAAATTAAATGGCTCATCACTGTCATCAAAGACCCAGCCTCTTTCCATCTTTCTAGTCTCCAGTCTTCAGCTTATCTGCTTGATACTTACACTTGCCCTCAGGGTTGCAAAATGGCTGCTGCAGTCCCAGACATGTAGACACGAATTTGGCTGGGGAAAAAAAGGAGTACTTTCTCCTATGCATCATTTTGTTATAGTTGTTGAGGACGAAAACCTTTCCTGGAAGCTTTCCAGCAAATTTCCCCCTCAGCCCGCTTGACTAGAATTAGGTCACATGCCCAAGGCTTTTGTTAGGAGAGAATGGGGCAGGAAGGGAGAGAAGCTCTGTTATTAAGGAACAGAGTTGAGGAGGGGAAATAACTGTTGAGTATATGACCAATGATGACTGCTACACCCTCACTGTGAAAATTTGAGGAAAGGGGTAAGTGAGAGAATACAGTGGAACGGATGGGCCTTGGTATGGTATCCTACAGAATTTATTAGAATCTTGGCTCTGCACCATACACTAGCTGTTTAAATTTAGATTAATAATTTTGCTCCTTAATTTGCTTATCCATAAAGAAAATAAATAATGCATTTGTTACAAAATTGCTGAGGGAGTTAAAGGATATATAAACCTTGTATGGTCCCTGATCCATAGAACAGAATAAATGGATCCCATTATTACATTTAAGTAGACAGCTTTGGACACCCTATGGGGCAGTTGTACGCTCTCCTATAGGGTCACTATAGGTTAGAATCGACTCAACAACAACGAGTTTGATTTTGGTTTTGGTTTTTGTATTAGCACATGACTATTATTAACAGGACAAGATTTCTGTCAAATTATACATTCAAATATTTTCTTATTATTTATATAAAAGTGTCAAAAATGTGAGATCAATATATATACATATAATATCCATAAAGGCAAAATATAAGTGCTGGAAATTCAAACTTTATTTTACTAAGACAGGATCAACACATGGTAGCATTTAATGATCTCAAGTGCATGAATAAAGTGCCAAAGAGACAAAGCGAGTTTCTTATGGCTAGTAACTAAATATTGCAGTTCAAGGGCAATAACGACTTTGAACAAACCAGTAATTCAACATGGCAAATGTTATTAGTGGACTTCTAGTACACACGTGATGGGATCGAGTCAGAATTTCTTTTACTCCTGGAAATTATCTCAAAGCTTAAGGAAAGTGCAAAATAAAACAAAGCACATTTTTTATGAAACTAAGAGGAGCTGAATTTGCCAGACTTTAAAATAGGTGCGAGGGATGCTGCAAATAGCTAAGATTGAAGACGGAGATCAAAAATCATATGGGAAGAAGTGGAGAGCTGATACCGCACAAAGATAATTCACATGCAAGAAAACCCAGCAGCGGAAGATGACAGACATTGCTAAACTGCGAAGCTGTTGGCAGAAGCACCCCTGGACCCTCTTTGTTTGTGAGAAGCAGAGCTTATTGTTTTTATTAGGTGTCATTGAGTCAATTTTAACTCACAGAGACCCCACATGACAGAGTAGAACTGCCCTATAGAGTTTCTTAGGCTGTAATCTTTACGGATGCAGATTGCCAGATCTTTTTCCCACGGAGCTGCTGGGTGAGTTCCAATAGCTAACCTTTTGGTTAGCAGCCGAGCCCCTAACCCTCGCGCCATCAGGCGAATTCACGTAGGCTATCATATTTTCAGCAGTGATCTGTACCTGGGGCAGTGGAGGAAAGACAGCCTTTATACTGATTAATATGCCTTTCGCCATTGTTTGAGGGGAAGCAAAGCCTACATTAATTTACAAACAAAAGACCCCAGATAGCCCTGGTGGTGCTATCTAGTTAAGAGCTTGACTACTAACCAAAAGGTTGGCAGTTCAAATCCACCAGCCGCTTCTTGGAAACCCTATGGAGTAGTTCTACTCTGTCCTATAGGGTTGCTATGAGTCAGAATCCACTCCACGGCAATGGGTTTGGTCTTTTTTTGGTTTTAGCAGCCTACGAGGAATATCATCTAAACTTGTTTTGCCTAAGTTTCCTGCAGATAGCTAGCCCAGGGTAAAAATGTCTCTTTCCACAGTGGGTAATTAGAAAACAAAAGGTACGAAATCTATATAAAGAGACTATTTTTAAAAAGTAGAAGGAAAATAAAATAATAAAGAACACTTATTTTGGCTCAGATAAAAACTATGACCAAATATTTCTTCATGAATTAATTAAATAAAGTAATAGCTTTTTTGAAGCAAGACTACATGTGCAAGATTTTAGCTGAGAGATTGTGAGAAAACAAGAAGTGAAACATAAAAGAGCACCAAACAGAATTCAAAGAAAAGTTAATCCATCACAAAATGAAAGCAATATAAATAAGGACAACTGTTTTCAGATAAGATGCTAATTGTAATCCACGGTACACCCACTAAGAAAATAAATTTTAAAAAATAGTAAAAGAAACAACAAGGAAATTAAAATGTATACCAGAAAACATCTGTTTAAGGCAGGAATTTAGGAATCAAGGAACAAAAAAAAAAAAGGCATATAGAAAACAAACAGCCAAATGGTAGATGTAAATTCTACCGTATCAGTAATTGAATCAAGTATAAACAGATTAAACACACAAATCAAAAGGTAAAGATTAACTGAATTGATTTATAAACAAACCAACTATATACTGTGTATAAGAAACACACTTTAAATTCAAAGGTACAAATAAATTGAAAGTAAATGGTTGGAAAAAGGTACAGCACTCAAGCAGCAACAAAAAATGAGCTGGAGTGACTATACTAAAACCAGACAAAATAGATTTTAAGACAAAAATTCATTATCATGATAAGAGGGTCAATTCATCCAGAAGATACATCAATTATAAACATATACACATGTAATGGCAGAGCCCCAAAATGCAAGAAGCTAAAACTGAAAGAAGAAAGCGACAAGTCAACAATAATAGTAGGGAACTTCAACACTGTATATAATGGATAGAAAAACTAGATAAAAGATCAACAAGGAAATACAAGACTTGACCAATACTATAAACCAACTAGACCTAAATGAGATCTATAGAACTTTCCACCCCAAAACAGCAGAATGCACATTTTTTAAGGCACACAAGGAACATTCTCCATGATAGGTCACTTGTTAGGCCATCATAAAACAAGCCTCAATAAATTTAACAGGTTTGAAAGCATACGAATTATGTTCTTAGACCACAATGGAATAAAATTAGAAATTAACAGCAGAAGAGAATTTGGGAAATTAAAAAATTTGTGAAAATTAATCACCACACTACTAAATAACCATTCACTGATCCTCTGCTTTACCAATCCACTTGATGGTAATGGGTTTTGGTTTTTGGTTTTAGCAAGGATAAGGAATGCCCAGGGACAATCTCTAAACTGCACCTCCCCTGAATTCCAGTACCCGGCGGCAATCTCTAAATTGAACTCCCACCCCCACCCCCCACCCCCA